>NW_027635829.1:0-71661 GCF_903797595.1 Erithacus rubecula
TGTAACAGGCATCTGTGGGCTTGGGAGCATTCAGGGGATTCTGGGACGTTTTTGGGGGTACCAGAATGACCGCTGAGGGGACACTTAGGATCCTTGGAGTTTCTGGAGGACATCTATTGGACATATAGGGGGGATACCGGGTTCTGTGGAGCGTGAGGCATGATGGGTATTGTAGTGCCGACTCCAATGGGGCTCTATGGGTGCTGCAAGGCATGCTGGGAGTTAGAGGCAGAAAGGAAAAATGGCGCTGACTCCAGGCACCACCCCTGAGGCCCCGGTCCCCCGCCTGAACCTCCTTGGTGGCACCTTGGGCTGGCACACACCTACAGAGTGTGTCTGTTTTCACAGGGGAAAATAAGGTGTTTTAGATTGCTTCAAAAGTAAAACAAAGGGGAGAAAACCATGTTTGCTTGAGTGGAGGCAGTTCTCCAAGCACAGCAGGTCCCAGGTGAGTCAGGACAAACAGGATGGGGTTGGGGAATGTTGAGCAAGGTTGCCCACACAGGCTCAGACCTCAAGGCACAGCTTCTCTGAGCAGGCCAGACCTCCTGAGGAGAAACTCTGGATCAATATCAATCACAGAATGCTGCAATCACCTCTGCTTAAAGAGAACAGTAATAAAATCCATCCTTTAAAATAGGAATGGATATTTTTTAAGAAACACTTTGAAGTGTTTTTCCATAACTATTATAGGAAACATTCCTAATGAACTACACCAGACCAGAGGGAAATCAAGGCAGAGCCATGGTTTCTTAGGAAACCTCTCAAGAACTCCAAGTGAGAATCAAACTCCAAAGTCCCTTAAAGTTTTAATGGGTCCCGGTGAGGGACACAACTGGGAAAGTGTCCCCAAGCCTCAATCAGAGCAGAGAACTGGAGGCAGAGATGACAGGTGGGGACAAAGAGAAGCCAAGTCTTGGTGCCCTGGGGCACAGCAGGGTCTGTGCCACCAAGGGCTCTGAGGAGACACCTTGTCCTGAGCCACTGGGGCCTCCTGGCACAGCCCCAGCAAGGCTGGGCACTGTCACCCCTTGTCCTGCCCTCAGCATCCCCCCACATCCCAGTGGCCTCAGGGATCTGCTGGGACCAGTCCATGGGGAGCCTTGGTCAGGAATGGCCCTGGGGGCTCCTTCATGCTCCCAGGGACTGCAGGTTTTTCCAAGGGCTTTGGGTTTTGCTTTTGCCTTGGAGTCTCTGAGAACTTTGTGCAATCATGGCCTCCAGTTATCTTCTTTAATTAGTCTCTTGAGATCCTTTGTCAGTAACAACATTCAATAGAGCTCAATGCCTCTAGGTGCTTCAGCTTTCAAAGGTTCTTTACTTTTTCCTTTCTACACTGACTTTCTGAGAACTGACAACACTCAGACAAAGAGGGGGTTTCAATTTTTTTTAAGCAATCCAAAATTTTTAAGGTTCCCCACTGCATACAGGCACAAGGTGCCACCAAGGAAATTCCTCATCCCCAAGGCAGAGCCCTGCAAGCAATGTTTGACACCTTTGCACTCCTTGGTTCCCTGAGGCCTTGCAGTGTCAGAAAGGCTCCTTGGTTCCATGAGGTTCTGGGCTGTCACAGTGGAGATTTGGGTCCATGGGGCCCCACGGTCTCACAATGCTCTTTTTGGTTCCATGAGGCCTTGATCTGTCACAATGGACCCCTGGTTCCATGAGGTCCATTGGTGTCACCATGGTCTCCTTGGTTCCATGAGGCATCACAATGTCACAACACACCCTTGGTTCCATGAGGTTCCTGCAGCAGGACTTCCCCTATGGCTCAGCAGAGCTCATCTGTTCTGTCCATCAGCTGGGCCATCACTCAGGGCATCTTCCCCCTCTCAGGAATTGCTGAGATAACCCAGGCTGGACATCAGTCTTGTCCTGAATTCTCTTTGGTGCCAGGCAGGTGGAATTCCCAGCTGACCATGAGCATCTTGCTCTGAGAGCAGCTGAAGGGAAGATAAGCCTTGAATTCCTGAGTGACACACACTTCACTTTACAAACAATAAAGCCACACAAAATTTTTACAAAGCAGAAGTCTTCTGCATAGTCCCTGCAAACGGGCAGGGCTTCTCTCCTAGTTCTGGATGCATCTTCGTGGTTTCTTTTCTGGAAGCTGAGTGAAAGGGCTCCATGTGCACTCCCTCATCAATTTGGTGCTAAGTTACATTGACTCCTGATCTCTGCTATTTCTTCACTAGCTGTAATAAAGGTAAGTTTAATGTGCACTGTGTTTGTATCTACCTGCACTTCTTTTGTTTGTCCTGTACAGTAAGTAGTCCATTTAAAGATTCTTGTCTGTTTATGTTGAATCCATTCAGTAAATAATTCATTTTAGAATAGACCTAATCCACCATGGTAAAGAACTTGTGCGAAAGAGCAATTTGGGCAGCAGGCTACCTGAAACAGAGTTACTGCCAGAAACCTGAGCATAGGGCAGGACTTGTCTAAGCTTTCATTCCATTTGTAACGTATTTCATTTAAGAACAAAATGAGAGAAGATCTTTTCTTTTCCACATTTATTCCTTTCCTGTTTATACACTGATATCAGCAATCTCCAGTTGACATTGATCCCCAGCACCTCCTAATGCAGTCTGAATAGATATGAAAATCAAGACACTTTATGGCTGACCATCAATCACACTTTGTACTTACCCCCACCCCACCATTTCCCTTATCCAACCCCTGACACTCAGAGCAGCCTTGTGCAAATCTGAACTTCCTCCACTCCAGTCTGTGCCTGCAGCTTTCAGCTCCATGGCACCAACTCCCACCTGCTTTCCTTGGAGAATGAACTGCTCAAGACACAGAAGAATGTTCATTTATTGTGAGCAAACAAACCAAGGGAAGGCACAGCTCCATAAAAAACAAAAATCATTCCTCTACTGAATATTACATCCCCTTTCCACAGCAGACAGTCTCAGAGCAATGGAAAACATATCCTGTGCCCAGCACAGATCCCAGGATGCCCCAAACCCTCCCAGCCCCGATTCTGCCCAGATTTGCTCTTTGCACACGAGCCCCCACACTGAAGTCACGAGCTGCCTCCAATGCCCAGAGGAAGGAAAAGAGAGAAAGTGGCTGCAGAGCTCTCTTGTGCACAGCTACAGTTGCACTAATGCCGATATTCTGGGCTCACGATACCTTGATCCAACACGCTCTACTGCATCTGTTCCCTGGGTAGAAATCTGGCTGGATGCCAGGCCCAAGGAGTGCTGGGCAATGGAGCCACATCCAGGGGTGTCCCCAGGGCTCAGGATTGGGGCCAGGGCAGTTCAATCTCTTGCTGGTCTGGACGAGGCCATCGAGGGCACCCTCAGTCAGATGCCAGGTGAGCCCAGGCTGGCTGGGAGTGTGGCTGTGCTGCAGGGCAGGAAGCTCTGCAGAGGGATCTGCACAGGCTGGAGCCATGGGCCCAGGACAATGGGATGAGGTTCCCCAAGGCCAAGGGCTGCATTTTGCCCTGGGCTCACAACCACCCCAAATCCCTGGCTGTGCCCTGCCCCTGATCTCCACAGCCTGTCCTGTTTCCTTCATCCTGCAGTGCCAGGCACTTTCTGGGACAGGGGAGCTTTGCTCTGGGGATGGAGGGAGGTGCAAGTGCCACCCCTGCAGTGGGAACCACAACTCATCAGGTTTGTGTTCTTTGGGGGTCAGGAACTGGTGAGACTCAGAAGCATAGATAGGTTTCTCTTCATGGCCAACAAAAACAAATATAACAATGATATAATTCCATAAACATCACAATTTCTCCTCAGCTCTGTGCAATGTCAAAGCAGTATCTGATGTGTCCAATGTGGGAGGATAGTTTGTAGGGATAGTACAGAAGGCAATCTTTCCCGATGAATTACAGCCGTACTGATTGCTGGGAAATGAAAACAGCCTTGCCTGCATAATGAGGATGGGTATTCTAAAAGTGTGGGCTAACTAGTGAAGGATAAGTTACTGATGCAGTTAGAGCTTGAGACCCAGAGTCTGCTGCAGTTTGGGATGGAGTCTGCAGGCTGTGCTGTGAGGGGGAAGTTGTTGTGGAAGGGACAAACAAGGTAAGATGCTGTGTGAGGGACACACAGGGTTAGGTGTCCGCCTAGGGGACAGGTTGGGGTCAACCTGTCTTGCAGAAGGAAATTTAGAGAGAGGAGAGAAGAAGTCAGTGCTGTGTGGAGCTCCACATGAGGAAAGGGTCAGAGTTGGCTGAAAGAAATAATGAGAAGTATTTAATAAAGTGTTGATGCTTGGTTAGCAACCAATGGACATGGCTCAGCTGAGGCCTTATTAGCAGGCCATGAAAATGGCTTGTCTGAGGGTTCAGTGCAACAATCTAGCTGCTAAACTGCACGTATTAAAAAGGTCAGGCTATAGCAGCCTATTCATAAAATTGATACTACTGCAGCTAGAATATAAGAGAGAAGGAAGAGATGGATAGTTTGTTGCTATATAGAGGATAGGTGCAGTAGGTTTGCTGCTAAAAAGCACGTATACAGACTTAGCTAAAAAAGTAGAAGGGGTGGTCTTCTCATCCTTGCAAGAGCCAATAGTAGGAGAAGTATATGTACCTAAAACAAATGAAAGTATGCCAAATATGCATTAGTCATTATATTTTGGATTATAAATGTAGATGGTGTCTTCAATAAATTGAACTATGCTTTATCAATCACACTGATTGGTTGCATATTTCCCTCACCGAAACTTCTCCACAAGTGGCATCCAGAACAGGGACCTTGAAGCTCTGCCACTCTGCACTGACCCACCGCCAGAGGTAAGCGAGCTGGCAAGCACCAAGTAGCAGCGCTTGGAGGGCAAGGATCTCTGTATGCTGGCACAATAACAAATCCCGTGCCTGAGACGCTCCTGCTAAAGGAAGCTCGCCATCCCGGTTACGCCGCTGATCAAAGGCTGCCATGCGCACACGTTAGCAGGCAATCGGCTTAGATTGCTGGACTGCCCCTTTCCTTCTTTTGTAAAAAGGGAGGGATATGGATAAGCAAGCGTCATATCATTTATTTAAATGCTTTTTAGAAAAGCGAAAGGTAGAACTTGATCTTAATAAAAATTTGCCCAAGGTGTTAGACTATGCTAAAGAACAGGGCTTTTTTACCAACCTAGATGACTTTTTCAAAATTGAGGAGTGGCAAAATCTAGGAGATTGTTTGTATAGAGCAGTTATTGATAAGGATAAGGTAGCAAAACAGTTGTCTCAACCCTAGTGGGTCATAATTGCTTAGAGGCATATAAGGCAGAGAAAAATATTGCTGCTGTTGCCTCTATGCACTTGGATGACAAACCGTCCACTATGCTGTCCATCACAGGACAAAATAAACCCCCTGCTGCACAGCCAGGGATGTATATTTTTGGAGGAGACAATCTTCCTCAAGCACTGACTACACAACAAGTTTTATTACCTCCTAAGTCTGCCTCTGAAGCAGTGCCCTCTGCCCCCCCCCCCCCCCCCCCACTGCTATCACAGCAGGAGGAGCTGCCTTCAAAGGAGACAGCTGAGTTAAAAAAGGAAGCGGCACATTACCATGATAATAAGGTGCCAAAAGGCAGAGGTAAAATCAAGGGTAAAGTGGAATGGGGAGAGATTATGAAGGAAGCAATAGCGATGGGAGAAAGGGATTATGTGGCAAAATTACAGGAGCCATGTGCAACACAGCAAGCATTTCCAGTTGCATTTACCCCTACTGGGGAAAATAGAATGGAAACAACAATAACTCCTTTAGATTGGAAATTGTTAATGCAGCTTTGTAGTACAGTTAATGAAGCTGGCATGCATGGGGAACCAACAAAACAAGTGCTTAATTAAATTTGGGGATCAGGGTTATTGTTGCAAGAGGATATAAAAAATGTTTTAAAACTAATTATGACAAGCTCACAATTTATGCTATGGCAGGCTCATTTCCAAGGCCTTTTTCAAGGTGCTGCACTTATTCAGAGACCGCAGGATGATCTGCTTCATGGGATTATATTGGAACAGTTTATGGGGATTGGTTGATTTGCCACACCTGAGACTCAAGCTCTATTGGGGCCAGATGTAGTATAAGAGGCAATGCGGTTAGCTCCTGTTGCATATGATAAGGTTAGACCAGAACAAGGGGAATTACCATCTTATATGAACATTAGACAAGGTCCAGAGGAACCTTTTTCTAGTTTTGTTCACAAACTTACTGCAGCAATAGAAAGATCAGGGGTACCTCTGTTTATGCAAGGAGCTCAACTTAGTGAGTGTGTTACTCAAAATAGCAATTCCCGGGTAAAATCAGTGATAGCTACCTTACCAAGCAATTGGGAAGTAGTAGAGCTTTTAGAACACACGAGTAAGATTCCATAGGGAACTCAGGCTATGTTGGTTGAAGCAGTTTGACATCAACCTTAAAAGAGGGGCAGTCTCAGAGTCAAGCCTTTGCTGCTGCACTGGCACCACTAAAACTGCCTGAATCCCAGAGTGCTGGAAAGCCTCGTTCACCCAACAATTGCTTTCGATGTGGTCAATCTGGCCATATACACTGGGAGTGTCGGATTACAAATGTGTGGTGCCGTAACTGTCATCTCAACTCTCATTCCACTGAAGCCTGCAGACAGAAGACAAAAAATGGACAGACAAGCACAAGGGGACACGGCGCCAGGACACCAACTGTGGCCCAAGCCTCCCAAGCACTACAGGCGGCCCCTCCCTACTCCCAGCCGGTGAACTCCAGCCAGCTACAAGACGCAGCCTCGGCTTGGACTTGGCAGCCACAATAGACGTATTAAATGATACTAAGCTGGTAAAAATCCCTACTGGAGTATGTGGACCCTTAATGTTAAATGGACAATCTTATGGAGCTTTGTTGTTAGGTAGATCCTCAACCACCTTACAGGGTTTGACTGTGGAACCTGGAGTTATCAATGCGGACTATACAGGAGAAATTTTGATCATGGCTCCTACACGTTTTCCTCCTATTAGTATCCCTGCAGGAAGCCATATAGCTCAACTGGTCCCACAGCAGCAACTGGTAAAGGAGGCACAAGGACCTGTGCGAGGAGCCAGTGAATTTGGATCTACAGGAGGCTTGGTACTACTGACCCTCACAATGGAGCAATGTCCGGTAGTGGAAGTTATCTTATGGTATGGTCCTCAAGAAAAATGCCTTCGAGCCTTATTGGACACCGGTGCAGACATTACTATTATTGCCCGGCATCACTGGCCATCTACCTGGCCTCTACAAAACCACTTGGAGGTTGTTGAGGGGGTCGGTGGAGCAGGACGGGTCCAGAAAAGTTGTGAACCAACATCCATTACTATTGAACAAAATACGATATCAACTGTAGTTACAGTAATGGACCTCCCTACTGGAGTACAAGCATTAATCGGGCAAGATGTGCTTGCTCAAATAGGACTGGTGTTATGCATACACAATGGCCCTTTTTGATGGCAGCAACTACTTGAACTTTCCCGATCCAATTTACTTGGCTAACAGAGACTCCTGCTTGGATAGAGCAGTGGCCGCTATAAAGGGAAAGTCTTGAGCAAGCCCACCTTTTGCTACAAGAACAACTACAGCAAGGACATGTATGGCCCTCGACTAGCCCTTGGAACACCCCTATTTTTGTTATTCAGAAAAAATTAGGAAAATACAGGCTGGTCCACAATCTTCATGTTGTGAATACACAGATGCAGCCCATGGGTGCACTTCAACCAAGACTGCCTAATCCTGCCATGATCCCTCGTGAATTCTGATTGTGAACTTAAAAGACTGGTTTTTTTTACAATTGCTTTCCACCATTGTAACATGCAACAGTTTGCCTTTACTTTACCAGCCATTAATAGAAAGGCAATTGCACAACGGTTCAAGTAGACTGTTTTGCCACAAGGCATGAGAAATTCACCAACACTTTGTCAGCTGTTTGTAGCAGCTGCATTACAATCCCTGCAGGCACATTGGAAGACCACTTTAACATTTCATTTTATAAATCATATTTTATTTGCACAAGAAAAAATCTTTACAAGAGAACATGAGCATACAATAATCAACACTCTGGCAAAACATAAACTGGTTGCCCCTGACAAAATACAACGCACTGCTCCTTGGCAGTATTTGGGTTGGCAAATACCTAATACTACAATACAATACAACTCCTGAAATTGGAATTACAAGTAACAAACATGGCTTAGGTGAGGCCTCATTAGCAGGTAATGAAAATGGCTCGTCTGAGAATTCATGGCAAGAATCTAGCTGCTAAATTGCATGTGTTAGCAAGGTCAGACCATAGCAGCCTATTCATAAAATTGATATTACTGCAGCTAGACGATGTAAAAGAAGGAAGAGATGGTTAGTTTGTTGTTATATAGAAAATAGATGCAGTTAGGCTTGCTGCTAAAAAGCACGCAAACAGACTTAGCTAAAAATGCAGAAGGGGTGGTCATCTCATGCTTGCAAGAGCCAATAGTAGGAGAGGCGTATGTAACTAAAACCAATGAAATTATGCTTAATATGCTTAGTCAGTGTATTTTAAATTATAAATATAGATGGTGCCTTTAATAAATCAAACTATGCTTTATCAATCACACTGATTGGTTGCATATTTCCCTTGCCAAAGCTCCTCCACACTGCAGTACCAGGCTGTTTCCAGAAGGTGGCAGCATTGATTGGGGTTGGTGGGGCTGCAGTATTTGGTTGTGTTCAAAAGGTGGCAGCACTTCTCGGGGTGGGCTGAAGTATTTCATTGTGTCCACAAGTGGGCAGCACTGCTCAGTGAGGGGGTGTCTGGAGTACCATGTTATGTCCATAAGGGTGCAGCGCTGCTCAGACAGAGAGACTGCAGTACCAGGCACTGCTCTTGGGAGTGTGGGAGGAGGGGGGGCTGCAGTACCATGCTGTGCCTACAAGGGAGCAGCAGTGCTCAGAGAGGGAGCAGCTGCATTGCTGTGCTGTGTACACAAATGGGCAGCATTGCTTAGGGTGAGGCTGCTGTAAAGGGCTATGTCCACAAGGGGGGAATGGGGGGGGAAGGCTGCAGTTGCAGTCTGTGTCCACAAGGTTGCAGGATGTCTCAGAGGATGTGGGGGCTGCACTACTGGGTTGTGTCCACAAGGGGGCAGCACTACTCAGAAAGGAAGTGTTGCAGTACCCAGCTGTGTCCATAAGAGTGTAGCACTGCTTATGGGGAGAGAGTGCTGTACTGGGCTGTGTGTACAAGGAGGCAACACTGCTCAGGTGAGACAGGCTGGCTGCAGTACCAGCTGTGTCCACAAGGGAACAGCTCTGCTTGGGGAGGGCGTGGGTTGCCTTAAAGGGTTGTGTCCACAAGGGTGCAGCACTGCTTGGGGAGGATGGGGGGGGTTCAGTATCATACTGTGTCGACAAAGAAGCAGCACTGCTCAGGAGGGGGAGGCTGCAATACCAGTTTGTGTCCCCAAGGGGGCAGCACTGCTCAACAAGAGGGCGGCTGCAGTTCCATTTTGCCTTCACAAGGGGGCAGCACTTCTCCATAGGAGAAGGCTGTACTACAATGCTGTGTCCACAAGGAGACAGCAGTGCTTGTAGAGGGGGCTGCAGAACCGGATTATGTCCACAAGGAGCAGTACTAATCAAAAGGGGATGGCTGCAGTACCAAGCTGTCTTTACAAGGGGGCAGCACCATGTGGGGCGGAGGACCTGCAGTACTGGGTTGTGTCCACAAGGGGGAAGCACTGCTCTGAGGGTGGTGCTGCAGTACTGGGTTGTGTCCCAAAGAAGACAGCACTGCTCGGCTGGTGGGGGGGGGGACTGCAGTATCATGCTGTTCTCCCAACAAGAAAGCACTGCTCAGAAGGAGAGGCAGTACCTTGCAGTACCATGCTGTGTCCACAAGGTGGCAGCACTGTTGCAGGGGTGGCTGCAGTACCAACCTGTGCCCACAAGGGGGTAGTACTGATCCAAGAGGAGGCACCGGCAGTACTGGGTTGTGTCCACAAGGGGACTACAGTACTCAGAATGAGATGGCCCCCACTAGGGGCCAGCACATCTCAAAGGGGTTGGGGGCTCCCATATTGGGCTGCGTCCACAAGAGGGTAGCACTGCTCCGGGAGGGGAGCTGCAGCACCATGCTCTGTCCACCAGTGGATAGTACTGCTTGGAGGGCAGTGCTGCTGATCCAGATTGTATCCACAAAAGGTCAGCACTAATAGGTACGGGGAGGCTACAGTACTCAGCTGTGCCCACAAGAGGGCAGCATTAAATGGCTAGGGGATAGTGAAGGCTGCAGTGCAGTGTTGTGTCCACAAGGGAGCAACACTGCTCACTGGTGGCAGGGGGATGGAGGGGGTGGGGGGGAACGGACAGTACCGGGCTCTGTTCACCAGGAAACTGCACTACTCCAGTTGTGTGTGGGCTGCGGTATCGCATTGTATCCACAAGGGGGCACCACTGTATGAGGAGGGGGCAGCTGCAGTAGCGGGCTGTGTTCACAGAGTTGCACCACTGCTCAGAAGGCCAGGGCTACAATACCATGATGTGTCCACAAGGGGACAGCACTGCTTGAAAAGGGCAGGGGGCTGTAGTGCCATGCTGTGTCCACAACGTGGCAGCACTGCCCGGGAGGAGGCCTGCTCTACTGGGTTGTGTCCAGAAGGGGGCAGCACTGCTTAAGGAGGAGTTGGGCTGCAGTATTTGGTTGTGTCCATAAGGGATCGGGAGGCTGCAGAGTGCAGTACCCATCTGTGTTCACAAGGAGGCAGCACTGTTCCGGGGGTGTTATTTGCAGTACCATGCTGTGTTTAAAAGAGACAGTAATGCTTGGGGAAGCGGGGGCCCTGCAGTATTTTGTTGTTTCCAAAATTGGGGAGCACTGCTCAAGGGGGCAGCTGCAGTACTGTGTTGTGTCCACAAAGGGTCAGCACTGCTGCTAGAGTGGCTGCAGTACCAGACTGTGTTCACAAGGGAGAAGCACTGCTTGGGGGTGGGCTGCAGTATTGTCATGTGTCCCCATGGGGACAGCACTGCTCAAAAGGGGTGGGGGGAGGGGAGGGGGGGCATTGTACTGGATTGGGTCCAGAAGGGGTCAGTACTGCACAGCTAAGGCATGGGCTGCAGTATCAGGTTGTGTCCACAAGAGGGCAGCACTGCTCAGAAGGTGTGGCTGCCCATGACCACAGGGACTGTGTGGGGCACCCTGGGCACAGAGCACATATGTCAGGAGCAGAGGGGAAATGGGGGGCCCTACCTGGCCAGCAGACCCATGGCATAGTGCTGGGTGTCAGCACAGAGCAGTGTGTCCCAGTCACCCTTGTGCTCCGTGGCCATCACCTGTCGTGAGTGCACCTGCAAAAGAAAATCCTCAGGAAGGCCATGGGCCACCAAGTCCCACAGCCTTGCCACAAGGTCACCTGCAGGAATAATGCCTCCGAAAAACCTCTGGGTCAGACACGAACGAGTGTGCCGTGGGGGGCTCCTCACGGTAGCAGTCGGGAGTGTCCTGTCCTGTCACAGGCTCTGAGCACTGTGGCATGCCCATGTCATCACCATCTCCTGCGCCACCACACGTCACAAAGAGTCCTGCGATACCCTGTTCCATTCCATGCCACGGTGACCATGCTGCACCCTGTCACAAAGGGCCCTTGCACACACTGCCACCTGCCCTGCGGACACCTTGAGCCCTCCCAAAGTGGCCAGGTTGGAAGGAATTCCTTGGCCCAAATGTCTTAAGACAGTGCAACAGGAATGTTAGGAATGGCTCAAACCATCAGCAAACACTGTCCTGCTCTGCAGGCTCAGGGCATTTAAGAATCCTCAATCCAGCTCTGTGCTGGCCCTGGCCCACAGCAGCTTCCATCAAGTGAGAGACAAATGCATATTGCCAAGAGTTGAAAGGCACCAGGCAGGTAAGATGTGAAAAGTGTGTGTAAAGGTCTTTCAATTCACAGCTCTTAAAGAGAACTTTGGGGCTCATAACTGGACAGAGATGCTTCTTCTCACACCTCTGTCCAAAGGGGGGCAACACACTCTGCTGCAGGTGCTTGGCTTGGTCTCCGCAGGTCCAGGCAGATGCCAAACCTGCTCTTCACAGCCTTCTCCCATTCCCTGCCCCTCTGCCAAGGGCAGTGGGCCTCAAGGACTGGAAGGACCACAGAGAGACAAAAGGGGGACACTTGCACCTACCTCACTGGGAGCTCCTTGGGAAGCATTTTCCTTAGGAAGCAAGCGTCTTTTCTCCAAAGGCGTTTCCCCAGTGTGTAGCTTTCCCCAGGAACACCAATACACTCTTAAGAAGCCCTGGCAAGGCTGAATTTCTTCTGGGCCTTTCAGAACCAGGACTCCAGCTCTAGCTCATGTTCCCCCAAATGTGATTCCAGGTGGAGGTTCAGATGTGCAGCCCCAGGCCCTCTACAAACACAAGCTGCCTGCTGCCTCTTAATCTGCCTCACCTCGTGCCTGCAGTTATGGCAGCAAAAACAGGCTGTTCCTGGCCAGAGACCAGAGCCCTGCCCCAGCAGGATGCTCTTGCCAGCACCTTCCAGGACTCTGTGCTGTGCACGCAGCACTTTTCAAGCTCGCTCTGAACAGGCTTTGGCACACAAAGCACAACCTGGCTGGCCCTGCCATCAGCACACTGGTGCATGATGTTTCCCTTTACCACAGAAGAGCTTATCTGTTCTATCAGCTAGTGCTGTAACTTGTGCATTCTGCTCCTCACATGAATCTGCTAAAGGAGTTATGGCTGACACAGAGAGATGGGATACAATAAACATCCCTGCTGGCAAGGAACATCTTGCGGTGAGAATAACACATGGGGAAATAAGCTGGAATTTCTGACTGACACTTCACTTTACTCTAAAAGCTACAGAAACTTTCTCGGAGGCAGAAGTCTCCTACACACACCCTGGAAATGTGTAGGACTTCTACAGGCTGAGGTCACAGCAGGCTCTGAGGTCACAGAAGTCCCAGAGCCCCGAGGTTGCACAGCACCACAGCCACTGACCAGTCAGCCCTTGACCACAACTATTGTGGCAGTGGCAGTGGAAGACAGTACTCCACCCCTCTGAATATAGAGCATGGGGCCGGATGGTAGACAAGAAATGGCACACCATAAATGTAGAATCTTGTGTTGCCCTAAAACAATTCCTTTGTGAAAGCAATACCATTGATGCCCAAAATATTTGCCTAGATACTGAACAAGATGTATGTCACTTTGAGATCCAACCAGACATCATTCAAAAGACTGTGCTCGTATATATTGGCCAAGACTGTGTGTGTTTAAGAACTGCCTGTGCTTCAGTGGAGAGCAGAAAATGAAAACAGATATTTGCCTGTTAAAATCCAATCCAATTTTTGTATTTGTAATTTTGTTAATATTGTTGTGCGTGATTATATATAGTCAGTACCAGTTGTATCCCACCAGCTGATAAAGGTCAACCTTACTACACACCACCATCTATCACCTACACCCATTGGCATGAACCTTACACTGGTAGAACAGTTAATGAAACATCCAGATCTAGATGAAATCTTAAAGGAAATGAAAGAGAATGGAGAAAAGGTTTTAATAACTATCCACCAGTGATGCAAAAGAAATCAGTACCGTTTTGCAAAGAATAAAACAAGAGGTAAGCCATCACTGGTGGGATGCACACTTTGGATAGTCACCAAAGGCAACTGGTATACTTAATGCCCCAGTTCACCCAATCATTGTTTTGCTTCTTTCAGCCAGTATAAGTGTGGTTTTATCTGTTGCAGTACTCATCTGTGTGTTGGGTTGATGTGGCCAGAAATGTGTATTCTATCACCATCTGTTGAAGCTGGGTAGGGTAGTGACTGTTATCTCTGTAGCACATAGTGTCTGTTAATGGGCCATCTTTAAGACTAAGTAGAGCAATCATCTTTATCTTTTCCACAACTCATCCTTCCTCCAGGAAGATATCATCTGCTGCTGAGCCATTAAGACGCACTGTAAAACTGATAAAATTACATCATCCCACTGGGAGATGCTCCAGCCAGGGGAGGAGCCAAGCTTTTCCTACCTAGATAAAAAACTGAGATTTTGGACACTAAGATAGCTTCTTTCCACTGGATTCCAGAGGAATGCCAGGCCTTTCCACATCATCCCTGGACCTTGAGAGGAAAACTGCACCTTCTACAGGAGCACTGCTCCAACTGAACCACATCTGCCACTGCAGAACTGTAACCACCATTTAATGGGGCTGCTACCAACACCCTGACTGACTGACAGGGTGTCAGGTTGTATTCTGACTCTGTCAGTGGTTTTGGGATTGTTCTTTGTAATACTGTGTTTCTATTTTAATTTTTCTATTAAAGAACTGTTATTCCTAATTCCCGTATCTTTGCCTGAGAGCCCCTTAATTTCAAAATTATAATAATTGGGAGAGAGAGGGTTTACATTCTCCATTTCAAAGAGAAGTTTCTGCCTTTATTGGCAGGTACCTGTCCTTCAAACCAGGACACACATCCATATCGATGTCCATATTGTTATCCATATCCATACCCATACCCATACCCATACCCATGTCCATGTCTATGGCCACATTCATGTCCGCATCCACATCCATATCCATACCACATCCACATGCATATCCATATGCATATCCATATCCATGTCCAGGTCCATATCTATGTCCATATCCGTATCCATACCCATAGTCCTCTCCCCGTCCTGATCATGTCGCCACCCATATCCCAAAATGTCTTAATAAAATGGCTTTATTTTTACCCCAATGTTGGGTGAAGGAATGAAGAAAAATGAAGGAAGATCAAGGCCAAAATAAAAGGATTTATCAGTCCATGCTGACTGAGTATGCATGTGCTTGGGTGGGTGGAAAGAACCATTTTTAGAGGCCTTTTCACTTCACTGTCTCCACAATCTTGGGGTTTTTTGCCCCAGTCCATCACTGTTTGGCTGTGGAAGATACCGGTGGAACAGAGAAAAGTCGAATCATAGAATGATTTCGGTTGGTAAAGACCTCCAAAACCATCCAGTATTCCTTGATGCTGCCAGATGAAATGATTGGATGCAAAAGGTGACATTTTCTGGGATGGAAAGTAAAATCTGCTGTCCCAAATAAATTCCTGACATCAGTCTGCATCCAAACAGATTTTTGGCCTTCTGAGTCCAGGTGCCCACAGAGAGCCAAGAAGATGTGGAGACCACCAGCCAGGTGAGTTCCCAAATGGATCACCAGGACCATGGATCACCGAGGTTCTCCCCAACAAGGGTCACTGGAGAGCATCCAATGGGGTCCCCCACTGGGGATGGAGCTGGAGCAGCGCAGGAAGATCTTCCCGCACGCGGAGCATCCACAGGGCTTCCCTTACTCGTGACCCCATTGGTGTTGGGTCACAGCAAAGCTCTGGGAGAAGCTCTTCCCACACTGGGGACACTGTTAGGGCCTCTCCCCGGTGTGGATCCACTGGTGGGTGATGAGGGTGGAGTTTCTCTTAAAGCCCTTCCCACAGTCAGGGCAGCGGAAGGGCCTCTCCTGTGTGTGAATCTGCTGATGCCCGAGCAGATGGGATCTCTTCTGAAACCTCTTCCCACACTCAGGACACTCATAGGGCTTCTCCCCAGTGTGGATCCTATGGTGGACAATAAGGTTGCATCTCTGGCTGAAGCCCTTCCCACATTCTGAGCACTTGTAGGGGCATTCCCCAGCATTCATTGCCTGGTGCATGATCAGGCGAGAACTGTCACAGAAGCTCTTCCCACATTCCCCACACACATAGGGTCGTACCCCAGTGTGGATCATCTGGTGGTGGGTGAGTTGGGAGCGCATCCTGAAGCCCATCCCACATTCCCCATACTTGTAGGGCCATTCCCCAGTGTGGATCCTCTGGTGGTAGTGCAAACTGGAGCTCTGGTTGAAGCTCTTCCCACATTCCCCATACTTGAAGGGCCGTTCCCCAGTGTGGGTCCTCTGGTGGTAGATCAAACTGGAGCTCTGGCTGAAGCTCCTCCCACATTCCCCACACTGGTAGGGCTGTTCCCCAGTGTGGGTCCTCTGGTGGACATTCACACTGGAGCTGCAGCTGAAGCCCTTCCCACATTCCCCACACTCGTAGGGCCTTTCTCTGGTGTGCACTGTCTGGTGGCGGGTCAGGTCAGAGGTGTCTCTGAATCCCTTTCCACATTCCCCACACTCGTAGGGCCGTTCCCCAGTGTGCACTGCTAGGTGCCGGATCAGGTCAGAAGTGTTTCTGAATCCCTTCCCACATTCCCCACACTCATACGGACGTTCCCCGGTGTGGATCATCTGGTGGCAGTTCAAAGAGTAGCTGCTGCATAATCTCTTCCCACATTCCCCACACTCATAGGGCTGTTCCCCAGAGTGCACTGTCTGCTGCCTGATCAGATCTGAGGTGTTTCTGAATCTCTTGCCACATTCCCCACACTCGTAGGGCCGTTCCCCAGTGTGGATCTTCTGGTGCCGGACCAGGCCAGAGCTCGTGCAGAAACTCTTCTCACATTCCAAACACTGAAGGGGCTTTTTGCCATCATGAAGCTGCTCATGGACCCTCAGCTCAGAGCTCTGGCCACATCTCTGGCTGCCTGCCTGGCCCAGGTTGGGTCTTTCCTCCTCAGATCCCCATGATCTACATTTGCAGTCCCTCCTGGTGCGGGATCTTTGTGGCTTTTCCTCCCTGTTGGATTCCTGTGCTGTGGAGTCGCTCCAAATGGCCTCTTCCACGAGGTTCTGCTGCAGGGATTTGTCCTCCTTGGTCTCCATCCTCAGCTCCTGGTCTGGGGCAGGAAGGACAAGGAGAGGATGGGATTTGCCTCTGTGCCAGAGGGAAGGGGAAGGAGATGCCCCCAATCCTCCCCAGCAGAACAGAGAGGGAAAGGGGCAGTGACTTCCTCCTCACCTGCCTGGCTGTCCTGGGGCATTTTCTTCTTCCTCACAGCCTTTTCCTCCACCTGGATAAGACTTGGGAATGGAAAATCTTGGTTTGGGGGAAAAACGACATGAGTGATATGGCTTTGAAGGTCCTGATGTCTGAGTGCATCTCTAGAAATGCCCAGGTTGTCTGGTGTCCACAAAAAACTCCAAAAATCACTAAGGAGCCCAAAAACACTCTCCCAGGAGATCCCTGTTCGCACTGTCTTCACTTTGGGGTTATGGAGGTCCCTGTTCTCAGAGCTGCTGGGGGCCCGTGGCTCCTGGGGATTCCCCCTCTCCCGGCGCTTGCTCAGACACGCTGAGGGAGTTTTGTGGGTCCCAGGGCTCATCCTGTCCTGATTCTGACTCGGCTCCTCCCACTCCAGGCACTCAGGGCTTCCCCCGTTCCCTGCCAGCCCTTCCAGGCTCGGGGGGCCCGGACCCCACTCATCTCTCGGCTTCACCTTCCCTCCAGGCTGCCGGGGGTCCCCCAGCTCTGCTGTCGCCCCTCTCCCCACGCCGGGGCTCCCGCCTTTCATCCCCCGCCTCTCCCGGGGATCCCCAAAACCGATGTCCCGGCCCGCCGGGACCGGGCCATCGCCACGTGGGCCCCTTCAAATCCCCCCAAGGAGCATTTACTGCTCAGCTTTGGATTCCTGCAAGAGCCAGAAACATCCTCTCCTCACATCAATAAAACAATACCTCTCCCACGGACACCCAAATACATTTGGGACTCGATTCCCGAATCTGCGAGGCACAAACACCAACCCTCATCCCCCAGGAATCCGAAACCCAACCAGCCGTGCCGGAGCTGCCGCGATAGCCCCGGGCCGAGCTTCCCCTCCGCGCTCACCCGCGGGATGCAGGAATGCGATGCTGCCGGGGCCAGCGGAGCTGCGGGCTCAGCGGGCTCGCCCTGCAGCACCGCGATTCTCCGCCTGCGCCTGCTGATCCTCTCCTGCTCCTCCTGCTCCTGCTCCTCCCCTTCCTCTCTCCTCCCCTTCCCCTCTCTTCCTCTTCCTCCCGCTGCTCCCCCCGCTCGCATCCCGGACCCCCCTTTGGCACCCCCTGTGCCCCGCGGCCGCCGCAGCAGCGGCTGTTGGGGAGGGGGCAGCACGCCCTGAGCCTGCAGGGGAGACAGAGCAACTGAGAGTTAGGAATCGAGCATCGAGAAATGCTTGGACTAGAAGGGGGCTGACAAACCCCTATGTTTGCTGGAATTTACGGTGCTTACAAGAACAGGGGAGAGCAGGGCTGCAGGATAAGATAAAGAGCTGGGGTGGGCGGTCAGGATGCAAGGACAAAGGCACCACAGGATAAGGGGGATTGTCCAGATCCCTGAACCCAGGAAAACTGGTATCAAAGTCCAGAAGATGAGCAAAGGAGTAAAAAGAATATGTGCAAGGAGACAAGATGAAATGTTCAACTGAGAGGAACACTTGTTTCCTTTTTCCCAAGGAGCCGTGTGGAGCAGAAAGAGGCGTGTAGCTAATTGTAGTATGAAGCAGAGCAGGCAATGAATATGTATTAGGTGTATTGTGCAATTGTAGTTTGTAGAGAATAAAAAGAGAGGTGCAGGTCGCCAAAGGTGTGCGTGGTTTTGGAGGAGTTATCCCCCTGAGCGCTGAATAAATACATACCTACTCTTATACCTTATTTTGTGCGGTATAGAGAGTTTTTCCGCGCTTCACAGGGCTGGGCAGGGGGCTCGGGGCCCCCAGTGCAGATCCGTCCGTGCCGTCCCCCTCCCCCCGAGCCCCAGTTCCGCTCCCGGGGGTCGCTGGATGCGAGGGGGTGGCGCAGGTGGGGTGGGAGTGGGGAGCGCTGGGCGCTGCGGCTCTGCCGCTGCTACAAACACATGTTGTGAGATTGGCTTCTCCTGAATATTCAGAGAAATACTGCGCCGCCCCGGCCCCGCTGCCCCCAGAGCCCGGCCTGAAGCGACCGGCCCGGCCCGAGTTCCCCCGCCCGCCGCGGCAGCGCAGGGCCGGGCGCCCTTGGCGGCTTTCGGCTTTGGCTCTGCGCTCTGAGGGGAGGGAATTTTGTGTTTCTGCTGCGGGGCGTTTTATTTTTCGGCGCGGCAGGCGGAGCTGCGGGTATGGGCAGGAGTCTTAGGCGAGAGTGTGGTAGTTGTTAATCTCCCTTTTCCGCCACCGCCAGGCCGCTTTTTTTTTTGATTTCTGTTTTTCCTTCTGTTTTCCCCTCGCTGCCCGCGCCGCCCCTCAGGTTCCCTCAGGCTCAGCGGTGGCGCGGGGCAGCACGGGAAGGGCTTTTCCCGCCGGCGGCAGCCGAGCGTGAGGGCCCCGGGCGGCGGCGGGAGAGGAGGATGCTGCGCTGGGCGAGCAGCGGGGCCGGGCACGGTGCGGCCGGGCACGGGCTGCGGACGATGGCGAGAGAGGAGGAGGCTGCGCTGGGCGAGCAGCGGGGCCGGGCACGGGCTGCGGGCGATGGCGGGGCCCTGCCTGGTGTCTCTCTGCCAAGGAGATTTCTGTGCGGGTCGCTTGGAGTTTTGTTTGATGGCGCTTTTCCCACGCCTCCCCCGCTGCTTCTCCAGCCCGGGCGAGCGGGAGCGCAGTGGGGCGAGGGAGCGATGCAGAAATGGAGGCGGCAGGCGGGGCAGGGGCACGGCGGGTTCAGAGTCCCGCACACCGGGTTTAGGGTCTCACGCTGCTGCCCGTGCAGGGACGGGGCAGGAGCTCCGGCGGCTCCTAAAGACTCCCTCCTTCCCTTGCCGGGAGCAGTGGGGCGTGCTGAGGGTGACTGAGAGGGGAGGAAGATTAAAGGCCCTTGTGATGTCGCCGTTTTTATAAGTACATATTATATTATTGGCTTTTCGCAAGTATTAAAATTAATGCTATGTGTATAATGCTGGAAAACTTTGCTGTATGAATATAGTTTCTTTTAGTTCTGCTATTACCAAAACTTAGAAATAGTAATGTGATAAATATCTATATTTCATGGGCTATAGCATGGTGATGTAACAAGCTTTTGCTCACGTAACTAACTCAGAGAATGGTAAAAAAAGAAGATATTCAGGAAATTCTTCACATTCTTGGATTATCCTGTCTGGATGAACACAGGGCTGATGAACACCAGAACTCCAGGGAAGAAATTTATTGATCTCCGTTATCTGGGAATGCGCTGACAAGAAAGAGCATGAGCCACAAAAAAAAAAAAAAAAAAAAAAAAAAAAAAAAAAAAAAAAAAAAAAAATTAAAATCTTGATTTACGGGTTGAATAATGCATGAAAGTCTATGAATATGCAACATGTTGATGCATTTAAAAAATATTTTCTTAGTTAGTGTATGCTCTTGGCTGAATGTCAAGCACCTGACCTTTATAACCTTTGGCTTTATTGTTTGTCTCTTACTGTCTTTTATTAAACGTTTTGAAATTTACTAGGAAAGTGAATCTTACTTTTCACACCATGGATTACCTGTGACTGCTCCTCACCTCTCTTTGGCAGCCCAGATTCTTCTAGGATGTGACCACGGAGTGCCTGTCACTGCCAGGGACCTCCTGGCTCCTTAGAAGCCCCAGAGAGCCCTGCGATGTCACCGTGGAAGCCCTGTGAGTGCAGGTGAGCTCAGGGCTCTTTAAAAACCTGTCTCCCTCTGGGATGTGAGGATGGAGGCTTTGGGAGGGCTTTTGACCTGAGTGCTCTTTAGTAGTTCATAGAAACCTGGGATGTCACCATGGAGCCCTTGTCAGTGCCAGTGATATCAGAGTTCTTTGGCAGGGTGGACACACAAGGGATGTCAGCACAGAGCTGCTGTCACTGCCTGTGACCTCCATGTTCCTTAGGAGTGTGGCAACCACTGGCATGTCACAATGGAACCCCTCTGAGTGCCTGTGGCAAAGCACTTCTTTAGCAGCCTGGAGCCCCCTGGGATGTCCCTGTGGAATTCCTGTAACACTGTGTGACCTCATGGTTCTTTTGCAGCCTTTGACACCCCTGGAATGTCACCCTAGAGTTCCTATGAGTGCCTGTGACATCACAGCTGCTTAGCATCCTGGAGACACTTGTGATGTTGCCATTGAGACCCTGTGACAGCCTGTGAGGTCAGTGTGGTTTGGCAAATGAGAGACTGCTGCAATGTCACCATGGAGCCCTTGGGATTGCACATGACCTCAGTGTTCTTTAGGATCACAGAGACCACTGGGATGTAAGCATGGAACCTTGGCGAGTGCCTGTGCCAAATGGGCTACTTGGCATGTAGAGACACATCTGTTGTCCTCTGGTGAGTGCTTGGGAGCTCACAAGTCTTTGGAAGCTGAAAGAGGTCTGGCATGTCACTATGGAGTCACTGGCCTCATGTGACCTCAGTGCTCTTTAGCAGCCCAGAGAGACTTGAGATGTCACCATGGACACTCTGTGCCTGTTTGTGATCTGTCTCCTTTTGAACAGGCTGGAGACAGCTCTGATGCCACCATGGACTGCAGTGGGTGCTGGTGGTTCAGGGAGTTGAGGGCAGGGGAAGGAACATGTGGCAGGTCCCGCTGGGAGCCACTCTGGCACTCAGTCAGCAGGGACAGCACAAGAGCCCAGGCCTGGGAAACTCTTGTGTCCCCCACAGGTCAAGTCTGATCACAGGAAGCAGGTGTGCCCTCTGCTGGGATGGGAGGCCCTGTTGTCCCACTGGAACAGGGGACCAGGTGTACCCCGTGTTCCCAGCATGCCAGGTATGGTCATGGAAGCCCAGCTCTACCCACTGGGCTCTCACACATGGTCTGCCTGTTGCCAGCATGGGAGGCCTTCCCTCCTCACACAGGAGGCCAGGTGGTTCACCAAAATGATCAGAGTAGTGGTATGAATGGCCAGAATGCCAACAGAAGATCAGTCCACTGCCGAGTGTGCACCAGGCTCAGCAGGGTCTTCTTTCCCCCCCTGATTCTGCCAAGCCTCTTCCCTTGGCTTTGGTTTCACTGGATAGGAGGTAGAGACTGTGGGAATCTCGTTCATCCATTCATGCACATTACTAATGATGAAGTATTTGGATAATTAACTGTCCTGGTTTAGGGCAAATTTGGGAGAAAAAATCCAGAGGGTCCCATCCCCCACCCTGGAAGCAAACCCAAGCAACTCCTTCCCCAATCAGTTTGGGAAGAAATTTCCTCGGAGAGAAGTGGAAAAAAACTTTTTTATTCAACAGGCAAATCACTGCCCAGCACGAAAAAAATTTACAATATCAAACAACAAAATCTCTGGCTGCTCACCTGAAGAGGTAACAAATTCAGAAAGTCTCTCTCCTGTGGGTGGTAGCTCAGCTGAGTCTTTTCTCAGTCCCTCCAGTGCTGGAAAATGCCACTGCCCAGGCCAGGTGCTGGTGGGCCACAGGTGCAGGACACAATGGCCAGAGCTGCACTCACTTTGCCACTGCACTCCTGTGCCTAGAGTGGGTCACACAGCAGGAACAGGAGCCTTGGATGTGGCTCAAGCTATGGCTCCATGGCCTTTTGACTATGACCAAAGACTGCCAGATTGCATTTGAAGGAGGCGAGGAGGAGGGGGAGGTTTTTGCATAGGATAAAAAGGATGTATTAGTTTAGGGAATCCTGGGGGCAATATATATATCATGTCCCCGTCCCCATCCCCACCATGTTCCCACCCATGTCCCACAATGTCTTAGTAAAATGGCTTTATTTTTACCTCAATGTTGGGTGAAAGAATGAAGAAAAATGAAAGAAAATCAAGGCCAAAATAAAAGGATTTACCTGTCCATACTGAGTATGCATGGGCTTGGGAGGGTGGAAAGAACCTTTTTTAGAGGCCTTTCCACTCCACTGTCTCCAAAATCTTGGGGTTTTTTGCCCCAGTCCATCACTGTTTGGCTGTGGAAGATGCCTGTTGCCCAGAGAGAAGGTGAATCATAGAATGATTTAGGTTGGTAAAGACCTCCAAAACCATCCAGTATTCCTTGATGCCACCAGATGAAATAATTGGATGCAAAAGGTGAAATTTTTTGGGGTGTATCACGATCCGCCCAACCCGAGCGGGAGTCGTGACTGGTTCTTTTAGGGATCTCAGAGTGCAAAAGATACAGCAGGGGACAAAAAAGATGTATTTCAAAATTACAGATATTTTGGTCTGTGTCTAAACAGATGTCTTAGGCCACAATGGCATTGCTTTGACAAATAAAACCCTGTTGCTCACGAACAATACAAGATTTCAAATTAACAGTTTGCCATTTCTCACCAATTTGACGAGCCCATTCTCTGTGCTTGAAAGGATAGAGAGTAGTTCCATCGTGATTCAATCCTAATGCAATGATGGGGTGTATCAAATGCACTGAAGCGTTGCGTATTGTTAACACAAAGGCTGTGGCTATGTTTGTTCTGGGGTTGTAGTTTACCAAATTCCACCAGGACTGAAACTTCCTTACAACATTGACATCAAGTTCTCCCCAGTGTTTAGTGTTGTTCTCTCCACATATCACCTTGTGAAAGAGCTAACATCAGTTAGGTTCAACCAACAATTCTGATTTAGAGTCTCACAGTGTAAAACATAGCCATGAGGTCCTATACCGGAGCTATGTATGGGTTCAACAGGAGATAGAACAACTAATTCACATCGGATGGCAACATCAGAACCTTGTACTAGTGTAAGGGGAGGAGAAACTTTATTTTTGCTGTCCATCACTAGGGGAAACTGCATACCAGGGTGTATAATTACCACAGTTAACACAGGTTTTGCTATAGCATTTATTTTGAACTTATAAGTCAGACCTTGTAAGCCTGATGGATCTGTTTGGTCTTTCTGCCAATTACATGTCACGTAGGTTGGTTAGGTTAAGGTGAAATTGTTCCAGCATTTGGTAGGTTCATTCTTACAAAGCTTGGTGATTTCAACATTGTTGGTGCTGGGGTCTAAGATGTAATTACCAGCATTCTCCTGCCGACAACACAACAAAAAAGGAATTTGCTTTTTGCATTTCCAAGCTGTAGTGGGACAAAGTTCCTCTGTAATGTCAGGGTGCAAACTACTCGTTATATCTGGTTCCAAAAGGTTTCCACTTACTGCAATGAAGGTGGCTTTCTCATGGGAGGAATCCTCTACCTTTCTGCATCCTACCTCAATGTTTTCACCAATTGTCCCAGTGAGCATCCGGACTCAGTCCTTTTGATCCCAGCCCTACTCATTTTGATGGTATACCTCGGAGTCGTGCAACACTACAGTCGCTAAGTTTGGACGACGACCTCCAGGGTAGGATCCTTGAGCACTGGTGTACCTGATGGTAGCATGAGTCCATGGCCATTCAGCTGGGCTTTGGCCATGCAGGTATGGTAGGATGTAGAGGAGTATTATTACTGTTAGCATGGCTATCTGGCTTTTATGTCATTCCAAATGTCCCTCGGAGTTCGCCTGCAATTATAAGCACAGTAAAATCTGCCATCTAGTGGCAGTGCATTAGAATGATGGAATAATCCAACGAGTATTTATCCAATGTTGTTTTCCTACAGCATCAGATGCTACCCATGCAAATTTATTCAAAGGATTTTTCAGCACAAGTGGTATCTCTCCTACCCTAGGGAGGCCTACTAAGACAGGTTGTCCAGGATAATGGGCTGTATTCTTAGGATTAGCAGGTCCTTTTAATGAAGGAATTATGGTTAGAGCTTTGGGGCAACAAGCATTGATTTTCCATCATCCATTTGCCCCCCATCTTTCATTTACACCTTGAATGGCTTTAGGTAGCCGTTCATCCCAGTTTCCTTCCTGTGCTTTCAGAAGCCATTTCAGGACTAGGTCCTTTCTATGATTCTGTTGGCTTGAGGGTAGTAAGGGGTGTGGAAAACCCATTTTATTCCTTCACTTTGTGCCCAATCTTGCACTACTTCAGCAGTAAAGTGAGACCCATTATCAGATTGAATTTCTTGTGGTTTTGGGAAAGTCCCAAACCATATCTGCAATGCTGTAACAGTATTTTCTCCTGTAGCCCTTTTGAAGGCCTCGGCCTGTACCAATCCTGACATTATCTCAACTCCCACTAACACAAAATGTTTTCCTCCTATTTGCTTAAAGGGACCAATGCAATCTACCTGCCATGCATCCCATAAGCCTTTCCCTCCTCTCAAGTGTAATGGGTCATCCTCTAAAGGATGTCTCTCCAGCCATTTGCGACACTGCTCGCAGGCTGATACACAAGTTTTACACATTTCTCTGGTAACAGGCCAACCTCGAGCATGAGCTTCTTGGTACAAATCCTTTGCCCCTGTGTGTTGTCTTTTTATATGTAACCACTCTAGCAACCGTTCCCAATCTTCAACAATTTCTTCCTTTTTCAGGGGGCTCAATCTTGCTAATTCATCAGCTCTGTTATTCCATTCTCCTGCTGGATTCCCGTCTGTCTGGAGAGAGGCTACCCATCTCACGGCAAAATTTCCCTGACTTGCAATTTCTAAAATGTCTTGCCATTTTTCTTTCTGCCACACTGGAATCCTATCAACTTCCCAATCATTCTGTTGCCAAAAGGTCAACCATTCTGTACAGCCTTTAAAAACAACATAAGGATCAGTGTAAATGCAAACAAGGGAAGTATTTTGTTTTTCCTTTTAAAAAACACTCCAAACAGCTGTGAGCTCTCCAATTTGAGCACTGCCTTCCCCTTCTGTGATGATCTGCTCACCAGACGAAGTGTGTAAGGCTACAGCTTTATATTTCCACACTTTTCCTTCTCTCTTGGCTGAAGCATCAGTAAACCAAGCATTCGCTGTCTGCTCGGGCGAGAAGGGAGGGGCTACCTTGATCACTGAAGCTGGTTTTTCCTGGCTGCTGTTCAAGTTCTCTGTTTCTTGTATTGACAAATTTTTTACAGTGCCTTCAGTGATTGAACAAATATGACAGTAGTGTTTTATTTGAGCATACCATTTTCTCAGAGAGGCCTGTTGGGCAACCCCTTCTGGAGGAGGGGTCCCAGAAGCAACTGTTTTAATGACTTTAAAAGGACCTCTTAATACAATTGGCTGCTGTCTTGTGATTTTTTTCTACTTCTATCAGAGCCAAACTGACAACAAACAGTCCTTTCTCCCAAGTTGTGTATCTTTTTTCAGCATCTTTAAAGCCACGGGAGTAAAAACTGACAGGTCTTGTTGGGCCTTCAGGCCCCCTCTGCCATATGTGTACTGACAACCCTGAAGAAGCGAAACCCCATTCCACCTGGAAAGGATCTGTTGGGTGAATAGGGCCTAGGGCCTGATGGGCTGTTGCTTCAAAAGTCAATAATTGTAATGCTTCCTCCTGGGCTCGGCTCCAGTCTCATTTCATCCCTTTTCTTAGCAGATTATAAAAAGGCCTAGCAATAATTGAAAAATCTGGAATGTGTTTTCTCCAAAATACTAACAATCCTAAAGCTTGTTGGAGTTCCTTTTTGGATTCAGGCATTTTAATCTGGTCTAAAGAGGTTAACGTATCAGGTGGGATACATGTCATTCCGTCTTTCCAGAAAATCCCCAAAAATTTGACTTCCTGTGAGGGTTTCTGTATTTTCTCTGAAGGAATCTTCAAACCAAGGCTTTCAAGGTGGGAAATTATTTTCTGTTGCACATCCCTCACTTCTTCTTTTTCTTCTCCTCCTATCAATACATCATCTATGTATTGGTACACAGCTACAGTGTCAGGTTTGGGTATGGTTTCTAGCTCTTGAGCTAAAGCGTGGTGGGCTAAGGTGGGAGAGTGTCGGTACCCTTGAGGTAACCTAGTAAATGTGTATTGTTGTCCTTCCCATGTGAAACCAAAGCGATCCATGTCTTCTGGCTGTATAGGTATCATAAAAAACCATGTCTTTTACATCTATTACAGCCATGAAGGTATGAGCCGTTTCTTGAATTGATAATATCAGTTCAGCTTAGTTTGGAACTGCTGCTGTGAGGGGGCATGTATTAGAATTTAGGCGGCGATAATCAATTGTCAATCTCCACTTTCCATTAGGCTTTTTCACTGGCCAAATAGGAGAATTAAAAGGACTGTGAGTGTTGATAATTACTCCTTGATCTTTTAATTCTTTAATCACTGGCTTAATGCCTTCCTTAGCACCAGACGGCAGAGGGTATTGTTTTACAGAAGTGATTTTACTGAATGGTAGGGAAGGTGTGGTTTGGAGCAGTCTGATATTAAGGCGAGGAGCTTCAAAGGACCATAAAAAACTATCTGGGTCTTCCCACTGTTTTCCTGCAAGTACATCCAGTCCTAGCAAACTGTCTGGGATATCTCCAACAACCATTTGAATAACTATCGGGCTGTCATCCCCAGGCAATGTGAGTTTTACTAGAGTAATGTTCATAGGCTCTGCAACCCCTAAGGCATTTATAACACAGCATTGTCTTTTATTGGGGATCACCCCACACTTTTGAGCATCTTCATTTTTTAAAGCATTTATTTGAGCCCCGGTGTCAACAACAAAAATTACTGGTACACGTTTGGGCCCAACTATTGCAGTAATCAATAAGTCACCTGTTTTTGGGTCTCTTGTGAGCTTTCTTAACATGCAATCTCCGTCCCTGCACCCACTGATTGGAGACAGAGTTTCTAGTTTAAATTAGGCTGATTTGTTTTATTTTCCTGGAGCCGAGGGAGAAGTTGCTGTGTTTCACATGATTTATTACCTGGCAGCGGTTGTGGTTGCAAAGCTTCATTGCCTGGTACTTGTGCAAGGGAAAGTTTTGGCTTATTGCCTGAAGGTTGTAAGTAAGATGTCTTTAGTATTACAGGTTTGGGATAGTACCAGTTGGAAATTATTTTGGCTAATTTATCATGTGACAAACCGTCCATGATTTCTCGTGGCACTGCCTTTTTAGTCCTAAAGACCAAAGTTTCTGGCGACTGGCATGATTGTTGTGGACTGGTTTCCTCTTTTCTGGCTTTTCATTAGGGGAGACAATATGTCTGACCCCTCTAGTTTTCTCAGGCTTGTCTTCTAGGAGTTTGACTGGCCCATATTTTCTGTTATAATTAATCAATTCCTCTGCGACTTCCCCCCATGTCCATACTTTAGTATCCGGGTACGTGCTTGAAGGTTGTGCAGGAGTCGTAGGAGGCGTAAAGCCAGAGGTTTCAGTAGAACCAGTTTGACTGCCTGAATGTTGGCGCCCAAGAAATCTATCAAGCCTGTCTATAGGGGTTATAGAAAATAAAGTTTTTTGAAGAAGGATTGCTGTAGGTTTCAGAGATTCAGGGAGACCCCGAATTAAAGGTGTCATAATTTCAGGCTTTACAGGTAATTGCATTGGTGACTCATAGCTAGGGTTTAGTATTCATTCATGTATCATTTGCAAACAGGCAGCTTTATGAATGTTTTCTAAGAGTTGGTGTGGGGTGCCAATTATGGCTAAAGGATCACCTCTCTATAGGGGGCTAAGTCCCCCAGTCCAGTAGGCTGCACGCTGTGTCAGAGACCATGGAACACGAGCGTTTCCAGTTGTTAGGAAAACTCCAGGCCCCCAGTACCCACTGGCTTCTTGTTCACTTAATTTAATTTAATTTCCTCCAGTGAGTGAAACTGTAAAAACATACTCAGTCTCGGATTCTTGTGGGAGACGTGAGCATTCTTTCTTTAATTTGGCCAATTCAGCAGCAGTGTATGGTATTTCTTTGGAGGTTATGTGGGGGTCAAAATCCTCGTCGTTCAGGTATCTATATTCCGTTTTAACGAGAGGTCTCATTTTAGAGCAGCAATTTTCCCCACTATTTTGTACGTGTACTAGTTCTCTCTGTGGGTATATCTACTTTATGTGATATGTTTCCTTTTCTTCTGTTTCATTGGGTCTATCTGCATGTTGTGAGGCATGTGATAGTTGTAACAAATAGTTGTGATTTCTTTCCTGCTCTAGTTGGTTTTGCAGAGTTTCTACCTGATTTCTTTCATTTTATAATAGTTTTTGCAAAGCTTCTACCAGGTTTTGCAAGGAGTCTATCACTGCATTTTCCTCACTCACTTGTTTAAATTGAGATCTACAGCAGCTGAAAGACAAGCACCTAGAACTGAGCAAAGTGCGGTCTTATTTTTCTTGTTCAGTTTGAATTTTGTTTCATGTTGCAAAGAATGTATCCTATCAATCACATTTTCTAAATTAAACCAATTACTGTGTGCCCAGTCTTCCCCCCTTGGGAGGGTCAGGCATTATACTTAGCTAGTAAAGCGTAAAATGAAGCTTTATCATTTTCAGACATTTTTATGAAGGGACTAAAACCACTCTCAGGGAGACACACTTAAAGTAACACAAAAAAAACTGTGAATCCCTTCTCTTCCCTGGAGCGGGTGAAGAGACACACTACTTGGGAGGTACTAACTTAACTACAAAAACCACTTGTATCTTCGCGATCCCAAGTAGTCAAATACAATAATTGTGCAACAACTGTAACCTCTGAGTTACGATTATGTGCGAGGGGATAAAACCACTTCAGGGAGGTCAACACTTGACACCCAGACTTCTGCTGGGGACAACCTTCTGCCATCCCTGGGTGGCTGAGGACACCAAACCGCTTGGGAGGATCTCTTTAGTTGCACAGTAGTTGTCTCCTCAACTACACCAAGCAGCAAACAACAAAAAACCACAAGTCCCATCCTTTGCTCAGTTGAGATCCTTTCAAAAAATTCTCCGATAACTGGAATGGAGTTAATTATCCACCTGGATCTGTGTGCAGATTGTGGGAAGAACCCAATTCTAACACTGTTCAGACCTTACGGTACTGACAGGCTAGGTGCGGCTGAAATGGCACAGGTCTTCCCCTGGTACAAAGTGCACAGAAACCCCAACTCCCCCAGTATCGGGAATCCAATTGCCGACTACGCCAAATAATGTCACGGTCCGCCCAATTCAAGAGGGAGTCGTGACTGGTTCTTTTATGGATCTCAGAGTGCAAAAGACACAGCAGGGAACAAAAGCAGTTTACTTCTACAGAAATGCACTTTATTTAGTGCCAACCAAAATGCGATAGTGAGACAGAGAGAGAGAGAGAGAGAGAGAGATAGAGAAATGGGGGTCGGGATTATAGCTATCAAGATGGGCAGACGAATCCTCGTGGAGCCAGCCAATAGATGTCTGTTGCCGTCTGGGGAGATCTCGGGGGTCTCCTCTGAGAAAGTCACTTTTATAGTCCTTTCCCAAAGCGAGTGGCTTCTGGCCAAAAGGTGGGAAGATTTATGGACTATTGTATGTGGAGCTCGTTACGCTGAGGAACAGGTGGAAACAGGATGTTTCAAGGCACACCAAACCATCTTTGTGGTTATGAACACACACAGGACAGCCCATACTGACCAGTCCATTGTTCTTCCATCTGTGGGAGCTTTGTTGAGTCAGCGCCCCGTGACTAGTTGTCATGAGAAACCAGTCCTGGTAGGCATCACCTGCGGAACAGTCACTTGGCGTTCCTCCCATCCCTGGCCAGCGCAGGCCTCAGGTGAGGGTCGTTGCGCAGAAACAGACTAGAGGCTCGGATGGACCCTCACACCATTCCAAGTCTTTGTTATCAAATCTGTTGAGTGATGTTGCTGCAGTAGCAGCATCCTGAGTTGAGTGGGAACAACTCAAGAGCACTGCTGAACAACTGCCACAGCAGTGGGCAAGGTGAGAGACTCGCCTTCACTGCCATGGCCATCCAGCCATGGGGAGAGCAGCTGCTGGGGCTGCCCCCATTCTGCCAACAGCAGTCTGCCCCCAACATGTGGACTGTGTGGCCATGATTTTGACAGAATGTGGAAAATGCATTGTTTGAAGATATTTTCATGTTTTCTAGCATCACCTGACCTGGAGCAGCTTGGTAGGCAGAACGCCCTGTGGGCAAAGCCATGGCAGGGATGGGTGGCTGTCACTTGCACTGGCAGTGTCATTTTTCCAGGCGGGCTCCTGATACAGCTGCAGGGGAAGGCACCAGCAGCTGAATCAGGCCCAGGGAGCAGCAGCAGCAGCAGCACATTGAGGAGACCCTCATCTGCAAAGAGCCCCTCACCCCCTTTGCTGCCCCATGGCAGCACAAGATGATTCCACTGCAGGTGCAGGGCTGTAGCAGACTGGAGACTCCTTCAGGCAGGGCTTGCTGCAATCTTGTTCCTGCATCTGTGCTGAGAGGATGTTGGCTGCAGCAGGGGTGTCCATGCCCAGGAATGCTGCTCGGTTCAGGGAGGCAGAGTGTGCACAAAAGCTGCATTCAAAGCACTGATTGTGAGCCCCCAAGCCACTGGCAAGTGCAGCAGCTCTTCCTCATTCTGTGCAAGTGAGAGCCCAGCCCTGGAGCCTGTCCCTGGGAACAGGGAAACTGTTTGGGACGAGGAAATAGATGTGAAGGTTTAAGGCCTCTTCCTTTGTTTAGATAATGCCATATGCCACAAATACCAAGAAGCTAACAGACATCCTGTTTATAGTATGTCAGGAAAGTTTTAGTGAAAAGGTTTATAGATAAGAAAGCCATAAAACATAGTAATAGTGCAATTCCTATAGGTTGCATGCAAATATTAGGAAATTAGTATTTTGTAGTAGATTGATTAATGGAAATTAGAATATTCAACATAGAAGAATACGTATTGTATTGTAAATGGGAAATTGCTCTCTCATCCTCTCTCTTATTCTCTCTATTCACTCTCTTATTCTCTCTTACACTCACTCCCTCATATATCCACACCCTTACAATAAACTACAAACTTCATGACCAGAATATAGCAAGCTCCTGAGTCTGTCCTGATGACCGTTCACCCGACTTTAACCCCCACAGATAACACTCTGAGGATGGTTCTGAATTTTCAGGGACAGTCAAAATGAGAATCATTTTGAGGCTGGTGTTGCAGTGTTGGGTTTGGGTGTGTCTGCAGGAAAGAAAGCAGGAATAAACCCCTGCCACAATGAAAGAAAACCTTTGCAAGGCCAATGTCCACCCTACAGACACACTGATCATTTTGGCCCACTAAACACTGGGGGCAGTGATTCAAGAGTGCAAAGCTTCTTTGAGGAGGTAGGAGAGATGAGACTTGAAGAAATAGTTTTGCTGATGCAGGAAAAGGGATCAGACCCACTGGTCCCTTGGCTCATGCTCAGTTCTGCCAAATCAAGCATGATTAATTTTAACTGCTCTGTTGAAGAGTATTTCAGAAAATCCTGCTCCGTGCTATTTCCATTAAGAAAATTTTTGAATTGTCAGGAAGCACCAAAATCAGAAATATTTTGAGGCAAATCCTGTTAATGTTGTGTTTCAGTGTCTCTGCAATAAAGAAAGCAGGGAATAAACCCCTGAAGCAATGAAGCAGAGCAAAGGTGGAACGTTTGGATGGTCAGTTTGTTCCCTAATAATATCAGCCAAATGAATTCAGGGGTCATCTACTGGGGAGGGCAAAGCTTCTTTTACTTCCAACACCTGGTTGTGTCCCAGAACTTTATTTGTTGTGAAGAGAAATAAACAAAATCCCCAGCCAACAAACTGCAGCCCAGGAGTGGGAATGACAGAAATGAAGGCCTTGAAAATTAGCTTTGTAAAGCATGAAATTCCTAGACAGTGTCAGACCCTCAGGCTTGCCCGGGCCCAGGGCTGGCTGCCCTTGGGAAGGAAAGAGAAGGGGATGGAGCTGGGGTGGGGGTTCTGTGGCCATGGAAACAAGAGAACCAGGGGCGAGCGCGTCACAAAGGAGCAGCCCCGCACTGGGGCTGGGAAGGTTGTGGGTGACACGGACACAGCGGCTGGAGACGCAGCAGGAGACACGTCTGACTCTGCTGTCTGTGCCCACTGCTGGCCATTGGAGTCACCCCACCTTGTTCTAGGGCTGGGGACCAGCTCCTGTCACTGTCTATCCCAGACAGTTCCCAAATTCAACCGAGATACTTCTGTGAGACACAAGCACAGGTTCAAACATGGATTTTACTGGAAAAGGAAAGGCCACAGAAGGAAAAGGTGAGGATAGAAAGGAGTTGAAAAGCATGACCAAAATGGAGAAAAATCCCACCACTGTTCAAGATAAATTGGTCCATGGGGGTCAGAGCTGGCCCTGTGTCAGAGTAGGTGTCTGACAGCTACAGGTGATCCCATGGCATCACAACATTCTGTCATTAGTTTGCTCTGCTTTCTCCTTTTTGACAGTAGACAAATCACTCATTACTGTCAGCCAGGACAGGGACTGTCACCACAGATGACCCCAAATTGAACATGGTCAGGAGATGCAAGTCCTGTTTCTTTCTTAGCCATCAATGTTGGATCTCACTACAGATAAATTTCCTGTTCTTCCTCTGCTTAGTGATTGGGTCCAATACTTAGTGATTGGGTCCAACACTGAGGTGCTATAAAAAAAACAGCAATGCCTGCCTGCTTGCTGAGAGCTATTTGAGGTTTGCAGAAATAGCACTCACAGCTGTGTAGGTCTTTACTGGATATTCAAAAAAGGCCAACATCAAGAAGAAATCTTTCCTCCCCTCTTATCATTGGAGCTTTCCTCCTTTCCCTTCAGATATGATGACTCAGTAGTGTTCAGAAGAATTAAACACAGGCTAGATCCATGAAAAATAAAACCAAAGTAATTTTCTCAACAATTCAAAAGTCCCTTAAGAGCTTCAACCATTGGACATGTATATGGTATGATAAAGGAGGAAGGTCATCTAACTCACCTGTTCCTTTGTGAGAATGGCTCAGCCTCACAGAGAGGTAAGATGGGAGCTGGGCCACTCTCTGGCAGGAGAAAGGGTCTCGTGCCAGCCTGGAGAGCCTGTGCACATTGCCAGGGAACAGTTCTACCCTGCCGGTGCCAACTGCCATGAGCTGTTCTGCTCCCAGTGCTCTGTGGAGCTGTAGGGCTGCTCAGCTGTGGGGCAGGTAGAGGAGCAGGGGGCTGCATGTGCAGCTGAGCCATTGCTGGAAGCACAGGGCTCTGAGCTCCCTGCTGTCCCAGGGCAGCCCAGAGGCCAGGCTGCTGCCCTGGGAACTCTGTGCAAGTGGGTCAGGGTGTGGCCCTGGCCTGCCCCAAGGGGCTGCTGGCAGGAACATGTTTCCCTGGACAGCTATTTAAAGGTTTCCAGGAAATGTGTCCCATGCAACGTGGAGCTTTAGATGCTTTCAGTTTGCATTATTTTATGTTACATTTTGTGTCTTCACTTTGCAGGCCTGACTGGCAAATCCCTCTTGCCAAGAGGTTTTCCCTGGCAAATCCCTCTATGCTCCTTCCCTCCAAGCCCTTGCCTCCCATCCAGAAGAGCTCTCCTCCTACCAAGCCATACAAGATGTGCAGCAGACAGCAGGAGAATGGGGAAAAGGGCACCGGCTGTGATGACGACATAAGAAATAACAGAAGAGCTCAATTCTGAGGCAAAAGGACATAAGGTAAGGAGACCAAGCTAAGTCCTGTGCAGTAGATTTTCAGTTTATGCCCTGTAGGCAGAGCTCAGAGATCTTTTCCTTTGGTGCGAGCCCATGGAAGCAACTGAGCCAAGGAAGAGCTTAGATGGACACTGCACTTCAGGCTGTCTTTGCAATGGGGCTGTAGTGCAGACTTCACATCCTCATTGTGTATGAAGAGCAGGAGAGGTCTTTTAATGGTTTCTGGGCTCTGACGTGGCTTGTGCTCTGCCTTCTTGCTGAGAACGCCCCAACAAGCAGTCAGAGCAGCTCAAGTTGTCCCAGCTGGCTGAGCAATCTTCCTACATTCAGTAACCTACGGGTATCTGTGAACCATGTCTATGTCTTGGTTGTGTGTTCTGTCGACTCTGTGTGCTTGGGAAGGAAAAAGGTGTTTCCTGGAACAGGCAGTCCTGCAAAGTCACTTCCAGATTGTCTCAGCTTCTGAGTTGTACAGCCATGGCCTTCTGCACAGTTGTCTCTGATGCTGTTTCTAGACTTCATCAGATTCTGGGCAGCTGTGTGCCCTGGCATGGCTTTGTCCAGAGGGAAGGGATGGGAGGTGGCCATGGGGAGAGCAGCCCAGAGCCCAGCCACACGATTGCCTTTGCAGCAGAGCCAGCACCTGCAGTTGTTTTGAGTTTGCCGTGGGGTGCAGGAGGGGGTAGGTGAACAACAGCTTTGTTAAAGAGAATGTCCAATCAAAGGCTTGTGTACTTGATGTCAGCCTTGATGAGAAAGCCCCAATGTATCCCTGACAGGATCTGATCCTTTCACTGGAGTTTGAACATGTCCTGATTTGGCTCTTTAGATGTGCCAGAAATGATGGGATACTAAGCAATGATGTGCATCTGCTCCTAAAGCCTCCACTCCCTTTCCTGGCCATGGCATGGGGGCCCTGGAGAAACCTGGGCTGGCAGAGACCTTTTAGAGAGCAGCAGGGCAGGGAGCTCTGCTGAACTTCCTGTATGCCAGTGAGCCTGAGATGATGGAGCTGTGGGAGCTGGAGAGCAGCGAGCATCCCAAGAGCTCAGCAGCTTCTGGGCTGAAAGGCTGCTGGGGAACTGAAAGAGGGAAGGGCAGCAGCAGAAGGAATGAGGGGCTTGAGAAAAGCAGGTTTTGACATCCTGCAGAATGGCTTTGTGGGAATGTGGCTAGAGATCTGCAGTGGCTGTAAGGTGCCTAAGGGGCAGGGATAGAACAGTGATCTAAACCCATTCCCATACCATCCAAAAGGCCAGTGGAGGCAGTGGCACCCCTGAACATACTGATGCCAAACATGTGGATTCCAGATGTGGAGCTTCTTTTTGACTCCAGGTGCTCTACAGGCACTTAACTCCTGGAGCTCTGTAGGCTCCTGCTCTGAGCTCTTAGGCTCTTACTTGTCAGGTAATCTTCTAAATAAGCAAAGCAGCTAATAGTTTAAAAGGTTATGTATAACAAAACAGATCTTACTACAAAGCACATCAGTCTCAAAAGGCAATACCAAAAGCAATGGCAAGCAATGGCAAAAGCAGTAGCAATAAGTAAATGTCAAGAAGCCAGAATGGCTGAAAGCAACACCTCTCCCAATACATACAGTTATATAGCATTTTTCCAACAAGCTAAGATGCAAACTCAGACCACCACTCTTTAACCTGTTAGAATTCTAGTTTCTTAGCTCACCAGGTTATGTATAACACTACACATAGAATCTATCTAAGAAATGTAAGCAATATTCTTGCTATAATTGTATTATGGCTAAGTCCTGTCAACAAATGTGGGCTTGGAGCCTCTACTGAAGATATCAGTGTTTTTTGCAACCTTCAACAGAACACAAGCTACTGCTGTGGAATCCAGACCTTTTACTCACTAAAGACATCAGAACTCACTCTAAGACTTATTCAATCCCTGCACTCTGACTTCTCTCTGAAGAATTCAGAGAGACCCCTAACTCACTGACTCCAACACATGGCCTTCCAGCATTTGCCAATCAGACTCATCCTCCCAGGTAACAGTGGCCTTCCCTATTTTGCCTGACCTGTCAGTGAAAGCAGCAGAACCTTGCACTGGCACACGACTACTTTTGGGTCTCAAAGACAACTTAACTGTCTTTGTTACTTGCAGTAGCTTATGGCTGGGCAGATGACAAGCAATCTGTCCTGTAAAATCTTGCAGTGCACTTTGCAAGGAACACTATTAACAAAGCCTCCTTCAAAGAACTCCTGCTCCACAGGAAATACAATCCCTGCAGGGTCCACTGCTATCAAGTGCACACATCGTAGACAGCATTTGATTATCAGTCGGGCAAACAATTCCAACACCATCCTTGCTGTCTTTTGCAGCTGATGCAGCATAATAACCCACTCCAGAACGTGCAAGGGATAAGACCATGTGTCATTGGGCTGGCCAGTGATACCTGTAGGATGTAAATCCAGATTGGTGATAAACACAGTGATATCAATGGAAGGATCTACTTGGTATACCTGATAAGTAGAAAGACCTTGCTGCAGCCTGCTGCAGTGTGTCAGGCTACAATGACAACCCTGTGGCAAAACTTTCCATTGATACCTCTGCCCTGGCTGAGAATTGTTCACTGCAGGCACCATAAAAACAAATTTTGGCCTACCTTCAGGACACAAGGAGATTGTGAAAAAGGAATCCTTCAAGTCAATGACCAAAATGTCCCATCCAGCAGGGAGCATGGTGGGTAAAGGCATACCAGGCTGCAATGCCCCCATGCTCTCCATCACTGCATTTGAACCAATTGACGAAGGGCTATCAACTTAATTTTTGGTATGGACCACTAGTTCTGCCAAACAGGGGTATCAGTCAACCACCGTAAAGGCATCATAGGATAATTCCTGCCTTTCACCTCGATAACCTCGATCAGAAATTTGCCTCAATTCGTACTCCCCAGGCTGCCAAACCTCCGAGTTGAATTTGAAGTCGGGTAGTGCCTGGTATCCTCAGAGTGCACAACATCTGTGGGTGCTGGTCGGAGATATTCATTGTGATGCGTGAAAAGCAAGGAAAATACCTTTCAGCCAATTTAGTCAAAAGGATATGTTTATTTCAGTGCTAGGCAAACATGAGATGTGTCTCCAAAGACGTGTGTGCCCTCGGCATTTTTTGGTCCTTCATTTATTCACAAAAATCATGCATATTCAAAAACACCTATACACATTTATTACCTGTCACCACCCTTTCCCCACTTAGTATTAAAATTAGCTGCATACTCATTGCAGCTGTGTAGTATCCCCTTGGTTTTGGGGTGGTGGTCTTCAATTTGAGTTGAAGGGTTGTAAGAGATGAAGTAAGGATCGTCTACCTCTAAAAGGAGCTCTAAACTCTTTAACTCTGTCTTTTTACCATGACTACCTGACTTGTTAGTCCCTTTATTCATTTATTGCCTTCAGTGTCAAAATTTATAATTGATGGGTTTCTTTTGGCTAACTATAAGCATTTTCTAATATATATCAGTTTCACTTATTGTTTCCATATGTATATTTTGCTGGTTCTGCATATTATATGACCTGACTTTGTCAACTTCTAATCCTCCTGCTAGGATATATATGTTTAAGGGTTACATTCCTAACCTCTAGCTCCTAAGTTTTTCAAGATATCTACCCCATAACTCATTCCCTAAACATGCAATTCTCAAAACTATAAAAAAATAGTACAAATATTATGGCTCATTCCCCCCTTTTCTATAAAATTAGTAAGTCCTTTTACTAGTACCTAAGTCCTTTATCCTCATACTGAGGTATGGTGTCTCTTAAAGCCGCACTGAATGCTCTCATCAATGAAGTTAGAATTGCTACTCGTTGCAATATCCTCCAATTCCAAATGAACATTTTAATAGACATAATCATACTAACACCAACTAAAATTAATAGTACAATAATTGGATGAACCAATGCGTTGAATATTGCAGTTCCTTAAGGTGACCATCCGAAGAGCGCATCCCACCAACGGTAAGAGGTGTCTACTTCCAATCTTTTGAAAGCTCTTCTTATGGTTTCTGTGTCGTGGTGTAGTGTGATCAGAGTCTTTCTCCCTTTGTTCTTACTTTCATTGAGAATCTCCTTTAAGTCCTCATGCTTCAATAGCTGCTTGACTAAAGTCAAATTCATCCTGATAGGTACAGGCGATATTTCCTGTACTGAACTCAGATTTACTTTTATATATTGGTGTGATATCACAGGTGCTTGATATGAAAAGTCACAACCTTCAATTCTAACAAAGCTGCCAATACACAGATTGGACTGGGTTTCATTTATAGCTAATTCGTGTACCCGAATTGTGGAGCATAGTGTTGTGAGACACAAACAATCCTGGCCTCTGCACACAAGTAAGGTTGTCTGGTTGGCCAAGTGAACTTCAAAGTGGCAAATGCTTTTCTCTGTATTCAGACAGGTATCTTGGTCATTATTTATGTTTCCTTCACATATAAACCCCAATTGTTTCCTCAATGTACAAGAATCTATAAAAATAGTCTGCCATTTCCCTTTGGGCTTCTGTGTCCATTTCCTGTGCTCGGAAGGGAATAGGATGGTTCCTTCATGGTTCAATCCTGAGATAATTATTGGATGTTTCAGATTCACTGATGCATTATGTATAGTTAGAACAAAGGCAGTTACCATACTTGTTACAGGATCGTAAGTGAAATTAATTAGGACCCACCATGACTGGAGGTCTTTTTTCTAAATCAGAAGCATTATCCCAAACTATTCTGCAAATCTCCGCAGGGAATGTGACTTTACCATCTTCCCTGATAATCGAGGCATCTACGGATCACATCCATAATTGTGCTTGTACACATCCAAGGGCTAAGGACATATTCTCCTTAGCTGCTCCCATTGCATTCACTATTAGTTTGTGGTCTTGTTCTTCTATACTTTCCCACTCAGGTAATATTTTGGAAAATTTCCACTGTCTAGTACCTAAGGGTAGTAGAAAAGATTGTAGAGGTTGTTGTAATTTAACTGTGTCGCTACCAGTTGCAGCCAATTTATTCATTAACCCTTCTGAGTCCATAGTGTTCAAGATTCCCAATCCTGTCCCTAGTATCCCAGTAAGATCTCTTTTCTGTCTGAGCATATCAGGAGCATGTTTCTGTAAGCAAGTGGTCCGATCCATAAAGGAAGTGGTAAGGAATGGGGTACATTCTTATTGTATAGCAGAAGCATTTACTTGTATTTCCATTTCTACTCACTTCAGGGACCACTCTGGATTCAGTAATCATCTTTGGGTCCCTACTCTCTTAATAGCACAAGGTCCAATTTTGGTAATTATTGGCTGAATTGTTCTCCTTGAGGTAGTTTGGGCTCAAGTGATTGTGGTTTCTTCCAGTCTCTGGGTCAGTGGATTTTCTGCAGTCTCATCTATGTGGGGTTCAACACAATCCTGAGTAATATTGTAATCTAATCTACACCCCTTAACTGCACACCTTCAATTTTAAGTCTAAACTCAGGACAGGTAGACAAACAGGTCTCACAACATCCAGAATCAATTAAAAGTCATTCATAGGATTCTGGTGATACTTATGAAATCCAGCCTGAACAAACGCTTATTCACAACCCCAAACCTTTCTCCCTTCCCCAACAGTTGCATTGGTAACCTTCATCATTTGGGATAACATCCTACGGGAGTAAGCGTCATAAGCTTTTCCATGGCAAAAAAATCTCCCAGTTGTACTATATATATGTGGTGTTGCATTAACTTTGGTCACAGTTATGGCCATAATCATGAGAAATACAGTTCTCCAGGCTAACATTTCTATCCAAAATCTATTAATCTTTCTCAAGTAAGTTTCAAATTCAGTTCATTATCACCCAGTGTTGCTTTCCAAGATGCTTCTGGAGCCTTCTTTACTTGCATATGATGAATCCAAGCCTTCTGTTCCTTAATCTTGATTGCAGTATTAGTGGTGAGAAGCACCTGTAACGCTCCTTCCCACTGAGGCTCCAGAGTCTTTTCTGTAAAAGACTTAACATACACATAATCTCCAGGTTGTGTGTCATGTACTGGGCCATCTAGTTCTCTGCTCCGAGCTCCAGCCACATGCTTCTCAATTTCTCTGAGTTGTTTGTTCAGGGCCACCATGTACCTGTGTAGGGTTTCGTCCCCTACTTGGGCCAGTGTTCCCTGTTGTACCCCATATGGCATTCCATAGAGAATCTCAAAAGGACTCAGTTTCTCTTTTGCCCTCAGTTTAGTCTGAATCCACGACAATGCTAATGGAAGAGCCTGGGGCCAAGGTAATTGAGCTAATTGTCATAACCTTGCAATTTGCTGTTTCAAATTCAAATCAAATGATTCATTTTTTCTACCTGGCCACTTGACTGAGGGTGATAGGGGGTGTGAAGTTCCCAATCTATACCAAACAGGTGGCTAATTCGCTTTGAAATGAAATGAAATGTGGCCCTCTGTCTGAGGACAGTGTGGCTGGAACTCCAAAGCATGGTATTATTTCTTGTAATAGTATTTTGCTGACCTCTCGTGCTTTGGCAGTTTTGGTAGGAAAGGCTTCTGGCCATCCTGAGAAGGTGTCTATTAACACCAATAAGTATTGGTACACCCCTTTCCTTGGAAGTGAGCTTCCCCATCCCTGTCCTTTGGGATTTTCAAATTCAGATCACATCAAGCCTTGGACCACTTGTTTTGGGGCTGTTTCTTACAAATTGGACTGCTGACTTGCTGAGGTCTCTTCCAACTCAGCTCTCTGATGATCCTGGGACAATGCTGATCCCTGTTTTAGATAAAAGCACATATTTTTGGGACAGGAGACCTCCAGGGCTGTACAAGACCTGCAACTTGTGGGGTGATTAGCACCATCATTTGAGTACTTTAAGAAATGTCAAAGTTTTCCTACTGCAAGAGTGCAGAAATTACCTGCAATTGTACAGTGCCAGAAGAAGAAATATTGATCTTTCCCTCTGTTTGTGTCACCAATATTCAGGTTTTTCATGTCCTTCTTCATTTAAGAGTTTCCACCTCTCCTATTTAAATGGCCATGTCTATGGACATCTCTTAACTAGACCAGCTGGATCTATGGCCTTCCCATTGCTCCCAGATTTCCTCCTCTACCTCCACTCTGGGCATTCCAATGCCTCTCATTTGAGTATCTTCCCACTTTGAGCTTCAGGGAGTTGCCCAGTCTTTCAGAACTTTAAATAACTCATTAGTCAACATCTTAATTGCACTTATGTCTTTTACAATTACCTTTGTCTATATCTAAAAATATTGCTGTATGGATATGCCTTGTGGATAAGTGGGCACATCAGATGCTGCTGGGTCATCTCATATGACTGAGAGAAGAGTTTTGATGCTTTTAAAATTATATGATATTTACAATTTTTTATGTTGGCCATGAAGAGAAACTTTTCTGTGCCTCTGAGTCTCACCAGTTCCTGACCCCCAAAGAAGCAAAACTAAAACATTGCTGAGGTCCCTTCCAGACTCAGCTCCCTGATGATAGCAGGATGGTGCTACTCCCAATTTTGGAATGGGCTGGAGCAGATGTTTATAGGACAGGAGCCATGGGGCTGTAGGGGACCTGACACTTGCAAAGGACATGAGCACAACTCATTAGCTGGGTTACTTGAGTACTTTAAGAAATGTCAAAGGTTTCCCACCAGGAGATAACAGAAACTTCCTGGAAGTGTACTGAGGCAGAAGAAACATTGCCCCTCACCTTTACCATGTGTTACCCTTATACTGTTCCCCTCTGTGTTACCATTATACTGTCTATTGTTTCATGTCCCTCTTCATTTGGGTGTTTCCACCTCTCCTGTTTAAATGGCCATGTCTAAGGACATCTCTTCACTAGACCAGCTTGCTATATGGCCTTCCCATTCTTCCCAGATTTCCTCTTCCAGTTCTTCTCTAATCATTCCACATCAGTCAACATCTTAATTGTGTTCATATCTATCACAGAACCACCCTTTCTAAAGTCTTTGTTTAAAACTATTCCTGTAATGAAATCCCTTGTGCATGGTTATGCTCACGTTTCTGGCAGTAACTCTGTTTCTGGCCACCTGCACCCCAAATTGCTTTTTCTCCTAAGTTCTTAAGAATAGAAAATTAGATATATTATAAAAGAAATTATTTACTGAATGGCCTTAATCTTAACAGAAAAGAGACCTTAAATGGACTTCTTACTGCACAGGATTAATAAAAGAAGTACAGATACATAAAAACACAGTGCACAATGAAGATTCCTATATTACAGCCAGTGAAGAAATAGCAGAGATCAGGAGTCAATGTCACTTGCCACCAAAATGATGAGGGAGTACACATGGAGCCCTTTCACTCAACTTCTAGAAAAGTAACCACAAAAATCCAGATTTGGGGGATAAGCCCTACCTGTTTGCAGAGACTATGCAGAAGACTTCTGCTTTGTGAGAGTTTTGTGCAACATTTATAGTTTGTAAAATGAATGTGTGTCACTCAGGAATTCAAGGCTTATCTCCCTTCAGTCTGCTCTCAGGGCAAGATGTTCATGGTCAGCTGGGAAATTCCACCTCCCTGGCACCAGAGAGAACTCAGGACAGAACAGATGTCCAGCCTGGGTTATCTCAGCAATTGCTGAGAGGGGGAAGATGCCCTGAGTTATGGCCACAGCTGATGGACAGAACAGATGATCTCTGCTGTGCCACAGGGGAAGTCCTGCTGCAGAAACCTCATGGAACCAAGAGTGTGTTGTGACATTGTGATGCCTCCTGGAACCAAGGAGACCATGGTGACACCAATGAACCTCATGGAACCAAGGGTCCATTGTGACAGGTCAAGGCCTCATGGAACCATAAAGAGCATTGTGACACCGTGGGGCCCCATGGACCCAAATCTCCATTGTGACAGCCCAAAACCTCATGGAACCAAGGAGCCTTTCTGACACTGCAAGGCCTCAGGGAACCAAGGAGTGAAAAGGTCTCAAACATTGCTTGCAGGGCTCTGCCTTGTGGATGAGGAATTTCCTTGGTAGCACCTTGTGCCTGTATGCAGTGGGGAACCTTAAAAATTTTGGATTGCTTAAAAAAAAATTGAAACCCCCTCTTTGTCTGAGTGTTGTCAGTTCTCAGAAAGTCAGTGTAGAAAGGAAAAAGTAAAGAACCTTTGAAAACTGAAGCACCTAGAGGCATTGAGCCCCACTGAGTGTTGTTACTGACAAAGCCTCTCAAGAGACTAATTGAAGGAGATAACTGGAGGCCATGATTGCACAAAGCTCTCAGAAACTCCAAGGCAAAAGCAAAACCCAAAGTCCTTGGAAAAACCTGCAGTCCCTGGGAGCATGAAGGAGCCCCCAGGGACATTCCTGACCAAGGCTCCCCATGGACTGATCCCAGCAGATCCCTGAGGCCACTGGGATGTGGGGGGATGCTGAGGGCAGCACAAGGGGTGACAGTGGCCAGCCTTGCTGGGGCTGTGCCAGGAGGCCCCAGTGGCTCAGGACAAGGTGTCTCCTCCCAGCCCTTGGTGGCACAGACCCTGCTGTGCCCCAGGGCACCAAGACTTGGCTTCTCTTTGTCCCCACCTGTCATCTCTGCCTCCAGTTCTCTGCTCTGATTGAGGCTTGGGGACACTTTCTCATGTAGTGTCCCTCAGTGGGACCCATTAAAATCTTAAGAAACTTTGGAGTTTGATTCTCACTTGGAGTTCTTGAGAGGTTTCCTAACAAGCCATGGCTCTGCCTTGATTTCCCTCTGGTCATTAGGACGATTTCCTACAATAGTTATAGAAAAACACTTCAAATTGTTTCTTAAAAATATCCATTGCCTATTTTAAAGGATGGATTTATTACTGTTCTTTTTAAGCAGAGGTGATTGCAGCATTCTGTGATTGATATTGATCCAGAGTTTCTCCTCAGGAGGTCTGGCCTGCTCAGAGAAGCTGTGCCTTGAGGTCTGAGCCCGTGTGGGCAACCTTGCTCCACATTCCCCAACCCCATCCTGTCTGTCCTGACTCACCTGGGACCTGCTGTGCTTGGAGAACTGCCTCCACTCAAGCAAACAGGGTTTTCTCCCCTTTGTTTTACTGTTGAAGCAATCTAAAACACCTTATTTTCCCCTGTGAAAACAGACACCCTCCTGAGGTATGTGCCAGCCCAAGGTGCCACCAAGGAGGTTCAGGCGGGGGACCGGGGCCTCAGGGGTGGTGCCTGGAGTCGGCGCCATCTTTCCTTTCTGCCTCTAACTCCCAGCATGCCTTGCAGCCCATAGAGCCGCATTTGATCCGGGACTACAATACCCATCATGCCCCGTGCTCCACAGAACCCTGGTACTCCCCCTGTATGTCCAATAGATGTCCTCCAGAAACTCCAAGGATCCCTAAGTGTCCCCTCAGCGGTCATTCTGGTACCCCCAAAACATCCCAGAATCCCCTGAAATGCTCCCAAGCCCACAGATGCCCGTTACAGCCACTTCTGGGAAATCATCTCCTGCCTATCCCCCGCGAGCTCAGAGCACCTCATAACACAGTCCCGTGCCTAAAACTCCTGCTGTGCCCCATGCCCTAAAGAGCCTGGTTAGAGCTCCCCAAGCTCCCCCCAAGTGCTCCCGAACTGTAAACATTCCTCCCTGAGGACTTGAAGTTGCCATTCAGAGGCAAAAGTGTCCCCCAAGTGCCCTCCCAGAGCCTGTAAACACTCCTTTAGAATCACTTCCGGGACTACAGCTCCCATCATGCTTTGTGGTGCCATAGAGTGCTATTCAAGCAATGACTTCATCTCCCATCATGCCCTGCGCTCCTCCGAGAGACATTGCAGCTGCACCTGGAATAACCATGATGCTCTGCGGCCCCATTAAACTGTATTATACCTACTCCTACAACTCCCATCATCCCCTGCACCCCGGAGAACCCCCTTACAGACCCCCATGAGCCACTTCAAAGCCCAGACTTTCCATCAGGATCCCTAAGTTCTTTTTTAGTGCCCACTCAATGCCCCCAAGTGTCCTCCTGTCCCTCAAAATTCTTCCCCCAGACCCAAAACTGCCCCAAATGTGCCCCAGAAATGTCTCCCTGGACCCCAAAGTGCCCACCCTGAACCTGTCTGAAAAAAAAAGATATAAAAAAGATAAAAAAAATAACTCAAACATTATGAATTATCCTAAAAAAAAGAGAAATAAATAACCAATAGAGCTTAATTAATGAAGGGAATTGTATTACATAAAAGCAATGACCAATAATTTTTTTGGTTGCTAATAAAATATTTTTATTACAAATATAGAAATTTGGTCTAAAAAATAGAATAACAATATTACAAATAAGGAAAATTAATTTTAATTTTAAAATTAAATAACATTTTATTACAAAGAGAAATTAATGATGTTTTTTATATTTGGGTTGTCAGCACCAGGTGGGAGACATCATGATATGGTGATGATGGGGGTGAGGAGCAGGTTGTCCAAACAGAGTCAGCCTGCAAAGGGGCTCATTCTTCAATGTGCCCAGACCTCCTAAGGAGACATTCTGCATCAAGGTCACTTGGGAAATGCTTCTATCACTTCGCCTCTGAACAGAAAAATTGAAAAACATTCCCTTGAGTAAAGTCATGATGCACTTTCAAAGTCTTCCTTCTTAGGAAAACTCCAAAATGTCTCCAAGCATCTGCACAAGCCCTTGGGACTTGAAGACAATTGAAGAAATACAAAGAGCTCCTGGAATCTTTCTGTATTTTAATGATCCCCAAAATTGTTATGAATGGAGTCTTCAATTGTTCAGTTAATCAAACAACAAATATAAATTTAGTAGTAATTCATTAATAATAGCAGTAATTGTATATAAATGAATACAATCAAAGTATATTAGTTATGTATATTTAAGTAAATACAAAATTTGGCAGTGAGTATTTTAGTGTAATTGAGGTTTGGTTCAAATAAAGCATAAACAAAACCAACCAGGGGTATGGGGACGGCCCTTCCTCTCAGACCATGCCAACTGAATCCAGCTAAAATCTCACTTATATAGTTTACTAATACATATTTATAAGAATGTTCTGGAAAGCTCCTCCTCATTTCTATTCCTAAAATCTCCATCACTATGTTGTGTTGCTCGTGCTTCAACAATGGTCGAGGGTCTCTCCTCCTTTGGGGATATTGTTTCTGATTAAGGCTCTGGGTCTTCCTCAGTGTTCACTAGTTGACCTCTCAGGTAGCGCAGGCGCACTGAGCTTAGAGTTATATAATTAAGCCGATGTTCCAATAACAAGCCAAGTGTCTAATGCTTGGAATCATCCCAATTTGGCTCAATTCAAGGTCAAAAGTTTTATTTCTAGATGCTGTTTTTAGACCTATACCCTTACTATCTCTACTCCCACCAAACAACTGGAGAATGATACCATCTGCTTTGATTAACCTTCCGTTATCTTTCATGCATTGGAACAATTAAGTACAATTTTTCCATTGCTACAAAGCAACAATTTTGCTAATATAATTACAATTTAATTAGCAGGAATCATATTTATAAGAGGGCAGATTTGGGGCTGAGTCCAGGAGCCCCAGGCACTGAGAGAATGTTGGAGAATCTGCTCAAGGAGGCAGAAGCAAAACTCCAAGTCCCTTGGAGCATCACTGGCCCCACTGAGGGCAGGGACTGCCAAAGGCTCCCCAGGGACTGGTGAGAGCAGATCCTTGAGGGCAGGATTTCAGGAGCCCATGGCTGTGAGCAGGAACTGCAATGCTGAGCAAGGCCTGGGCTGGTTGGAGGCAGCAGAAAGGCCAAGGGCTGAGCCCAGGCCTGGCCCAGCAGGGCCTGTCCCTCACGGCTGGCTCGGTGTTATTCCTGGGGCACTGGGATGGGAGGGGCAGCAAGGTCTGCAAGCCTTGCCAGCCTGCTCAGGGAGGGCCGAGGCAGCAGCAAAGTGCAGCCCCTGCAAGGAAAGTTCCTCCTGTGGGGCTGCAGAGGCGCTGCCCAGCCCAGGGCACAAAGGCCTGGGTGCCTCTGGCCCTGCCAGCCCTGCCCAGCCCTTGGCCATCTCTCCTGCAGCCTGTGCCCCTGTGCGTGCTGCTCCTCTGCCCTGGCGGCTGCACACGCCCATCTCTCTGTGCCCCCCAGCATTTCTCAGCCCAGCATTGCTGTGCCCTCCCTGGGCTCCCTGCACCCAGCGCTGCCGGCTCCTGGCACACAGAGCCATGGCATGGCCCAGCCTCAGCTGGCACACCTGGGCCACCAACATTCTGCCCTGGCAGGGAATTTGCTGTTTCCTCACCTCCAGGCTGAACCTTCCAGGCTGCACTTTGGGGAGGTTTCCTTCTCTTCCCACTCCCAAGGAAAACCCTGTGTCCTACTGTGCACAAACAGAGAAGGGCTGATTGGAGATATGGTGATCAGAGGCAGTTTGGGGTACAGTGTCCATGAAATGATTGAGTTTTTCAATATTCTGTAAAAGAAGGAGGGGCATCAACGAAACTTCCACTGTGGAATTATGGAGGGTAGTCTTTGGACTATTCAAGATGCAGATTTAGATAATCAGGTATTGATTTTTTTTATGGGAAATAGTCTTTAAAAACAAGCTATTGCAGGAGGGATAGAGACACTTCAAGAAAGAAATCTTGAGGGAGCAGAAACAGCCTGTCCCATGTGCCAAAAGTCAGCTAGCAATGAAAATAACTGGTCTGGCTAGGCATGGAGTTTTTTCCAGGGACTCAGGGAGAAAAGAAGCTTCATCACTTTTGGACTGAGGGGCAGGCAACTAAGGAAATGTTTAAGGATGTTGCTATGTCTTGCAGAAATGTAATTAGAGAGCTGAAACCTCAATTAGGACTTAACCAGACCACTTCTGTGAAGCATAATAAAAAATGTTTTATCTATACATTAATGGGAAAAGGATGGCCAAAGAGATTTTCCATTCCTTATTGGAGGGAATATGGTTACCAAAGATGAGGTAAAATCTGAGAAACTTAACTCCTACTTAACTCAGTTTTCAACAATAAGACAAATTGTCCTTAGGACAAGCATTCTCCTGAGGGGGCAGATGGGGACAGAGAGCAAAACAGACCCCCTGTAATCCAGGAGGAAGCAGCTGGGGAACCTGCTGAGCCACTCAGATGCTCACAGGTGTCTCTGGGACCAGAGGGGATCCATACTAGGGGGATGAGGGAGGTACTGGATGACCTCACCAATCTGCCCTCCATCATCTACCAACAGTCCTGGATCACCAGGGAGGTCCCAGAGGACTGGAGGTGCCAATGTGAGCCCATCCCCAAGAAGGGCTGCAAGGAGGATCTGGGGAACTCCAGGCCTGTCAGCCTGACCTCAGTGCCCAGCAAGGTGATGGAACAGATCACCTTGAGAGCCATCACAGGGCACCTACAGGATGGCAGAGGGATCAGAGCCAGCCAGCATGGATTTCAATATCTGCATTGATGATCTGGATGAGGGCACTGAGTGCACCATCAGCAAATGTGCAGATGGCACCAAGCTGGGTGTGACTGTATATCTGCTGGAGGGTAGGAAGGCTCTGCAGAGGGATCTGAACAAGCTGGATCCAGGGCCCAAATCCTACCAGGTGAGGTTTAACAAGACCAAATGCTGGGTTCTGCACTTTGGCCGCAACAACACCTGCAGTCCTACAGGCTGGAGACAGAGTGGTTGGACAGTGATCAGGCAGGAAGGGAGATGGGGGCACTGATGGACAGCAGGCTGGACATGAGCCAGCAGTGTGCCCAGGGGGCCAATAAGACCAATGTCTCTGGCCTGGGTCAGGAATGTTGTGGCCAGCAGGACCAGGGCAGTGATTCTTCCCCTATGCTCAGCACTGGTTGGGCAGCACATTGAGTGCTGTGTCCAGTTCTGGGCCCCCCAATTTCAGGAGGACATGGAGGCGCTGGAGTGTGTCCAGAGAAGAGCAAGAAGACTGGTGACGGGTCTGGAACACAGGTCTTGTGAGGAGTGGCTGAGGGAGCTGGGGTTGTTTATTTTGGAGAAGAGGAGGTTCACGGGGCACAAGGTGGTGTCAGAACACAGATTGGACTTGATGCTCTCCCAGATCTTTTCCAGCCTGGCTGATTTCGTGATTGTCTGAAACTGCCCTTGGAGCAGTTGCAGGAGGAACCCTGGGCCTCCTCTTCAGAAGGTCCAGCAGCCCAGGTCCCTCAGCTTCTCCACACAGCCCCAAAGCCCATCCTGTCAGTCCTGCAGAGCCTCTCCAGCCCCTCCTCACTGCCCAGAAAAGGGACCCCCACACCCAGACACACCAGCCGAGATGTGCCCCCCTGGCTGCTGGTGCCTCTGCCAAGAGAGCAGCACGAGGCACTGCAGGACCCTGCAGACAATTCCTGAAACACTTACAGGATGATTCTGCTCACCAAGGGATTTTCCATGGTGACAATCAGGAAGTGAAGTGGGGAGGGGCGCAAGAGATAAAAGGGCATGCTGGGATGGGCTGTTTGCAGGGGAGGGAACAGGGCTTGGCAAGAGGAAGAAATTTTTACAAGGAATAATAAAGAAATAAAAGCTGAAGCAAAGGAAATTATCAGGGCTGTTTGGTGGCAACTGTCACGCATCCCTGGCTCTAAGCAACAATATCTGCAGTGGGACAGGAAACTCACAGCTCATGGGAACAGACTTTCAGAGGCCTCCACAAAAAACCTATGTTTTTTCCCCAACCATCTCCCAGCCCTCTCTGGCCCTAGGGTCTGATGGACTTTGTGCTCACTCAGCTCCATCTCCTCACAGCAGCACCATGCTGTGTCAGCAGTGATTTGCCCCAAGCTCTGCACACAGACATTGCTTCTGCTGCTTCAGAGAAGGAAACAAAAGGGGCATCTCTGGGGAAAACTTTGCTGAGGGATCTTTTAGTTAATTTAAACCCACCGAGGCAGCTCCTCATTGACAGAGTTTGTGGTCATAGGGAAGGTGGAGAAAAAGCAGGAAATGGCACAAAGGATGACATTTTTGTGGACAATATTAAAAAAGGTAGATCAAAGGAAAAAAAGCTTCAAATTGAAACCAACAAGAAGTATCAAAGATTACTTTTATTGCAAGTGATATTCAGAATTTTCCAGTTTGAAAGCAGCCAGTCATCAGTGTCCACACTGCAACCTTGAGCTCCTGATTCCTCAGGCTGTAGATGAGGGGGTTCAGGGCTGGAGGCACCACTGAATACAGAACTGAGAGTGACAGATCCATGGATGGGGAGGACATGGAGGGAGGCTTCAGGTTGGCAAATGTGGCAGTGCTGAGAAACATGGAGACCACAATCAGGTGAGGGAGGCAGGTGGAAAAGGCTTTGTGCCGTCCATGCTCAGAGGGGATCCTCAGCACAGCACTGAAGATCTGCACATAGGAGAAAACAATGAACACAAAACATCCGAGTGCTAAACAGACACTAACAGCAAGAAGCCCAAGTTCTCTGAGATAGGATTTAGAGCAGGAGAGATTGAGGATGTGTGGGATTTCACAGAAGAACTGGCTCAGGGCATTGCCATGGCAGAGGGGCAGGGAAAATGTATTGCCTGTGTGCAGCAGTGAATAGAGAAAGGCGCTGGCCCAGGCAGCTGCTGCCATGTGGGCACAAGCTCTGCTGCCCAGGAGGGTCCCGTAGTGCAGGGGTTTGCAGATGGACACGTAACGGTCATAGCACATGATAGTCAGGAGGGAAAATTCTGCTGAAATGAAAAAGGCAAAGAAAAACACCTGTGCAGCACATCCTGAATAGGAGATGTTCCTGGTGTCCCAGAGGGAATTGTGCATGGCTTTGGGCACAGTGGTGCAGATGCAGCCCAGGTCAGTGAGGGCCAGGTTGAGCAGGAAGAAGAACATGGGGGTGTGCAGGTGGTGGCCGCAGGCTACGGCGCTGATGATGAGGCCGTTGGCCAGGAGGGCAGCCAGGGAGATGCCCAGGAAGAGGCAGAAGTGCAGGAGCTGCAGCTGCCGCGTGTCTGCCAATGACAGCAGGAGGAAGTGGCTGATGGAGCTGCTGTTGGACATTTCTGCCATATGGGCATGGTGGACCACTGAGAGAAGACATTGACAAGCTGGAAAAGATTTTCTTGAGTCAATCCTGTGAAGTTATATTACAAATCTGCTCAAAACTACTTCTCTTCCTGTGGAGGAACTTCAGTAACTTTTTTTTTTTTTTTTTTTTTTTTTAATATCCATTTTGCACTGCTGAGTTACTACCTCTTGTTCAGCACTGCTCTCAGCCTGAACACTGAGAAGTCTAGAGGGAAAACAGGGCTCCTGTGCCCCATTTCAGTCAGATCTGCTAGTCCCACACAGTTGCCCTGTGTTCATTACGACCCCCACTATTTCATGGTGATCAAAATTACAGTGTGCTGGAAAAACAAAGTGGATTCTTTGAAGGCTCCATTTTCAAAGTCAATCTTCCTAAACCCTTCTCTCTTTTCCTTTGCAGATGGACTTAGAAGGATATCCAGGGCTTTTCTGGCTCTGCTGCCTGGACTTGTGCCTATTAGGAGCTGTTTCTCTGTATCCAAGGCCTGATATCCCTGCATCCCTGCACCCTTGCCAGAGCCCAGCCCAGTCATTAGGGCTCAATTCTGCCCTGCACACTCCTCCCAGCACAGGGCACTGCCCAGGGATATCTCCCTGCCAGCAGAACTTTAAGGCAGCTCAGACAAACACAAATGCTGCAAGCCAAGGTGGTGCTGCTGCTCTCTGTAGACAGAGGAGGGTGAGAAGGCACTTTGTGAGGGAGATGTGAGGCAGATCTGCTGATGCCCAGTGGGACAGTGCAGGAGTCTCAGTGACACAGACACACCTGACAGCCCCTTTCCCTTCCCTTGAGGAGAAAACTGAGAGCAGCCCTGGCCATGCAGCACCATCTGCACAGCAGTAGGAATCTGCCCTGATGGGGGTCACTCCTTCCACCTCCAACTTCTCCCCACAGTCCATGGGGAGCTGCCAGGCAGGCTGAGAGTTGTCCCTGGCAGGTGGCACATGCCCTGGGCTGGCCAAGAGCCCTGAGGGCTGCAGGAGCTGCTCTGCAGGACAGCCCTGGGCAGCCCTGACTGCAGCCCCAGCTTCAGCCCCTGCAGCCATCCCTGGCAGCAGGAGCCATCCTGCCCTGTCCCTCTGATGGTGCCCAGGGCAGCCCGGCTCTCCAGCATATCCTTCTCCTCCTCCTGTGCCTCAGAGAAACTGGGAGACTCCTCCTGACACATCCCCCAGTCTCTGGGGTGTGCTGGCTCCAGGAGATCCCTCCAGGAGCACAGGGGACATTGCCCTGCATCCACAGACTCACCATGTCCAGGGCTGTGAAGATGTTTCCCCAAGTGAAGTCTCAGCTCAATGTCTTCCCAGGGCTGATTGCCTTTAGCCTGTCTGTTCCTGGCTCCTGTCCCCTCAGTGCCTGCAGGCAGTGCCCTGTGCCCTGCTGGGCTGGGAGAGGAGCAGCTTCTGAGCAGAAATGTCTTTTTGAAACTTTTCTTGGTTGCCATTATCTCCCTCTGCACCATGAGACACAACACGACGACTTTGATGACCCTCTCAGGAGTTTGGTCTTTTTTAAATTAGATTCAGTCCCTGAGAGAATGTTTTTTCAAAAATCCTCACAAGAACTCAAAATTAAATTGAAACTTGAAAGTTTCTTGAACTTTTAATGGGTCTCAGTGAGAGACAGGACTGAGAAAGTTCCCCAAGGTACCAGATAGTGCAGAACAATGGAGGCACTGGTGACAGGTAGGAACAAGGAAAGTGAAGGTGTCTCTCACAAAAATTTAGTAAAACTTTTACCATGCCTGTGAATTTTTAGCACAAGAACAAGGCATGCAGGGGCTGCTTTCCCAGCAGGCAAGGTGTGAAGACAAGAACACAACTGGCTCAAGGGTGCAGTGATAGAATGAGCAGGAACTGGGAAATTGGAATGGGGTTTTAGGAAATGGGTACATTCTAGTACACATGTAGTGACTTAATATAACACACTTGTAGAATGACATATCGACACAAGGATAGGAATTATCCTATTCTTGGGCATTAGACTTGAGGCCTGAAAAAAGATTTTTTCATCAAATTTGTGTTAAGGAGACTTATTCTGATATTTTGGAGATTTGATTATAGTGAACCTCACAGAATCAAGGACTCAGCTTTTACACTATGGAACCTCAAGGAGCAAAGGGGCCTTTTGACATTGTGGGAGCTCATGGAACCAAAATCCATTTTGACAGAGTGCTGCCACATGGTACCTATGGTCCCTTGTTACACTGCAGATCCAAGGAGACCACTGTGGCACTGAGAAACCTCATGGAACCAAAAGTACATTGTGATAGAGAAAGGCCTCAGGGAACCAAGGGGCTGTTGTGACACTGTGGGGCCTCATGGAACCAACGGTCCATTGTTTACTGCAGATCCAAGGAGGCCATGGTGACACTATGGAACCTCCTGCAATCATGGGTGCATTGTGACACTGCATGGCCTCACAGAACTAAGGTGACCATGTTATACTACAGAACCTCGTGGAACTAAGGGTCCATAGTGACACTGCAAAACTGTTGCTGAAGAGTATGAAGAGGGGCTCTGTGCTTTCTTTCTCATGCAAAAGAACCATCCTTGTCCTCCTGGTGTCCATGGCTGAAATTGGGAATCCACCTCCAGCATTCCTTATATCCAAAGATAGCTCCCAGACAAAAGCTGCCATGACTGACAAGTCTGGCTGCCTTGCTTCCTGACAGCTGGCTCTCGTCTGCCTTTGGAAATACTGGGGCTCTGTGCTTTTCTAATTAAAAGAACTCTTCTTCCATTCCAGGCACTCACAACCAAAACTGAGATTCCACCCCCAAAAATCTCTGTGTCCAAGGATTTCCCCCAGGTGAAAGGTGTCAGGAGAGACAGGTCAGGCTGGCTTAGCCTTAGGGTCACCACCTCTCATCTTCTTCCAAAACACTTGGACTTCTCACTTGTCTTTCCTGTGGAAAAAAACATCCATCTTGACCAGGCGACCATGGCCCAAAGTGGGATTCCTCTGAACAATGATATTCTGTTACAGCTGAAAGAATTGTGTGTTTGAGGAAAGAAGTTATGTGATATCTTAGAAGGTTTAGAAGCTAAATGTTAGGAATGTAACCCATAAAGGCATATATCTTAGTAGAGGGATTAGAAGTTGATAGAGTCTTTAACATTCAGAATCAGCCAAAATACACACATGAAAGCATTTAAGTGAAAACTGATATACACTAGCAAATACTCAGAGCCAGCCAGGAGAGACCTATCCATCATAAATTTTGACACTGAAACTAATGAACACCAGAATGAAGGGGTTTACAGGCCTGGTAGTCATAGTAACAGGACAGAGGTAAAAAGTTTAGAGCCAGGTAGACAGTCCTTACTTCCTCCCCTGAAACACTCCAACTCATTTAAAAGACCACTGACCCAATACCAAGGGAACACTACGCAACCACAATGAGTATGCAACTAATGTTAACACCGAGCGGGGAATGGACGGTGACAGGCAGTGAATATGTATAGGTGTTTTAGAATATGCATGACTTTTGTGAATAAATAAAGGGCTAAAAGCCTTTGGGAGCCCAGCACTGAAATAAATACATTCTTTTGACTAAACTGGTTGAAAGGTGTTTTGTCCTTGCCTTTCATTAATCATTTTGGCAGCTGTGGCAGGATGTTCTCTTCCTGCAGGAACAGATGGGATTGTAATAGCTCCAGGTGCACCAACCCGAGTCCCTCTTGGACAAGAGACCTCCAGTCCTGCCTGCTTCAGTGTGGGAGACAGACAAGTCTACTAGCCAAGGACCAAATGGTATGTTTATGATTTTAAAATTACCCTAGGGTGAGAGGGCTAATTGGTAAGACATAGAAGATGTTCTATGCATGATGTTGGCTGAAATGTATTGCTTGCAAGCAGAAAGAACTGTTTAAGTTACTGGTGAAGGGATTCTGCTGTGCCATGGAGGGCACTGCTAGTAAGTTCTGGAGGTTGGCTTCAGCGAATCGTGGTGTTTAAACTGCCAGTGGAAGGATTTGTTGTGCCATGAAGGGCACCGCCAGCAACTCTAGAGGTGAGTTTGGGCAAATCCTTGTTAATTGCTGTTATTTTGCGGAGCTGTTGTTGTGGTTGTGATGGGATGTGTGTGTGTCTGTGAAGAGTGCTAGATGAGATTTTTCTACAATTCTGACTGCCATCATGTATTTTTTGAAGCAACACTACCATCTTGTGTCAAAAGATGTAGTTGCAACAAATTAAAAGTCGCTTAGTTCATTTGTGATGCAACACTACCATTTTGTGCTAAAAATTATAATTGTAGCAAATTGGGAACTTTTGTGTGAAATGGGCCATTTGTTTGTTCTTAATAAATTGTTAAAAGTGGCCAACGAAGCTCAGGCGTGAGCCGCAATTGCCCAACTATCCAGGGAAGGGCTTTCTAGATAGTTTGGGCTCTAACCAGGTGAATTTTTAGCTGAAGGAGGAGACAGGGCTATTGTGGAACAGGGGAAGGGGTGTTTTTAGGAGATTGTATTAGAGTTGAATTAGTAATTATTTTGTTTTTGACTGGGAACAACACCCAGTTGAGAATAATCTCAGAAACCCACAATGGTGGGGACTAATAAGGGCAACTCCTTGCTTTTTGTGTGGGCTGACGATTTTTCATTGGGAACCAGGGTGGCATCCAAGTTAGGTCCTTCTCCACTGTAGAAGGTGCAATAAGACATGGTATTGTATACCTTATGGAAGGAGACCTAGGTGCCCCGGGTGTGCTCTGGAACTCCTGAGATTCTATAACTGGGAAGTAGCACACAATCATTTTGAGGTAGTGAGTCTAGTCTGTGGAAAAGGTTTAAAGCTGGAGAATTTGGATATTTTTGAAAAAGACTGGGATTGGTGCCAGCTGGGTAAAATGAATTATAAGACTCCCCTTGTAGTTTATCTTTCGGTTTTCAAGATACAAGTAGGTATTTGTGGAATTTCTGCCTGGTCAAATAGAAGTAAGCAGCCAGCTGTTTGAGCTATTGGAGAAGGGGCATTTTGAATAATTTAGAGGAGAGAGCAGAAATAATCAGGACTGTGTGTGGTTAGTATTTTCATATTCTGAGACTACTAGGTCAAGGAAAAGAGCTGGTATAATATAAAGGAACGTGAGGAAAAAAACAAACAAGCAAACAATAACAAAAAAACCCAAACCAAACCAAACCAAACCAAACCAAACCAAACCAAACCAAACCAAAAAAAAAAAAAACACCAACTGGAAAGAACAATGGGCACCATCCAGAGCAAGGAGTTTTCTAAAGTTAGTCCCCTAGGCTTTATTCTAGCATGTTGGAGAGAACTTGTGGGGTAATGATGTATTGAAATCATGTGAAGTTGTGTACACAATGGTGGCCATTTTATAAACTGGGAGAAGGCATCTGATGGCTTCCCTCCAGGAGTTTGGATTATGAAACCGTATTGCAGTTGATGTTATCTTTAAAAATAGTGGAAAAATCGGAGGAGGTAACATACGCTGATATGTTTTTCTCTTTCTAAATGGCAGAGAAGTTGTGAGATTAGGCCTCCCTCGGATGGAACATTAATCTCAGAAAATTAGGATTGTAGTTACCTTGATGAAAATTGAAAGTTAAAAGTTAGAAGGAGGTAGTTATCTTAAACAATTGATTGTCTGTCATTTCATGTTTGCTCAGCTGTGCTTACAATGGGCAAAGATGAAACTAGTAAGTGGACGCAAAGAAACATAGACAATGCTACCAGAAACCCATTCTTTGAAAAACTGGACTATCTCCAGAAATCATTTGTATTGTCATTGACAGAAAAGGTCAAGGGTTTAGGGCGTGGAAGACTCTCCTTTTAAGACCCCTTCCCATGAAAATTACCCCAGACTTAATTTAAGAAGTCAATCACGCATGCTTAATAACTATTCAAGCTAATTATAATAGGAAGCAGGGGATGGGAGGGGGCGTTATTATGAATATGTATTTGTTTGAATCCTTTGTCAATAAATAGATTTTGTGATCACCTGTGATTTTGCAGTGTGTATTAGAGGATTACCTCACCCTGCTGCCCAGCACTGAATAAACATACACTTTCTAACTTTAAATTGTTAGAGAGTCTTCTGTCTGTCACAGCTGAGTATCAATATAAGACCAATACTTACATTTTGGTAAATCAGTTGGCAACTCAGGTGGGACCCTGCTCTCTCTGGCCAAGGGACCAGCAGGGTTTGGGACCCCTCTAGGGCACCCACCTGGGATCTTCCTAGGAAGAGGGCTCCGTTTCCTCACTGGCACCCCAGGGAGGAAAACCAGAAACAGCTGGATATAAAGACAAAACGGTATGTTTAAAATTTAAAGATAGGTACCTGTAAGAGAGGCAAACTGGTAAGGTGCTGCGAAATGTTGAGCACACATTGAAAAAGCCTAAGTGGATTTGTTTGTAAGTTTCCATGGAATTTGATTGTGGTTTGTGTTCCAGGTAGGGCTGGTAACAGCTCCAGGAGCTCTTGCCTGTAGTGGGGGATAGTGGCGGGCTGGTCGTGGCCCCGGGAGCAGAGCTCACACGGCAGTGGGTCAGCAGAGCTCGGGCAGTGGCAGTAACAGCATTGCCAGTATTGTTGTGGTACTGGAGCAGTGATGGCTCCAGTTTGATTTGTGGTTTAAAGGCGGTGTGGTGGTAATTTTCAGTTTGGGTCACCAATCTTGCAGGCATCAGTGTGTGGTGTCTCCTTTTGTGGGCTTGATCACAGTTTGCATGTGCCAAATCTATGTGTGTGTTTGAGTGTGCAGCTTGGTTTTGTGAGCTTTGTGTGCTTGAATTGTGGGCTAGTGGCACACCATACGTGTTTTGGTTTGTTTGCTTTTGGGAGTGTGTTGGCAAAAGCTTTGCATGTGTAGGTTGTGAAAAATTTTGAGGTTTACACCTGAGTAGTAGAAGGGACATTTATGCCCAGGAGGGCAGAAGAATTTGGAGCACTGGTGTTACGCTTGAATTGTGTAAGCTAGGATGTGTGTGTGTATTTTGACTGTGTGTAAGCAGAAGAATTGTGGATTTGTGAGAAAATATAGTCAGTTGCTTGTGAAGCTTCAAATTGTTCATAGGAAAGGTGGTGTTTTGACTAAGTGTGGTTAGTTTCTAAGTGCAGAGGGGTGAGGCAGTGACGTGAGCCCAGAGCTGCGTTCTTCCCCCACCACAGAGAAATTGTGTTTTGGCCAAAGTTTGATAGATTCTTGGCACAGCATTGGGAATTTTAACCCTAGGTATAACAAGAGAGGATTTATACCTAGGATAAGTAACTAAAGGGGGAGAGAATAAATTTGTTGCTTTGTGAGTGAACTCTTTAAAAGTGTTTGGTTGCAATATGTGTGTCCCTTACAGTTATTTTAAGGGATCTGATTAATTTATTTTAACTGTTAAGGTTTTATAAGTTAAATGTTTATGAGTGTTTGGTTGTGATATGTGTGTCTTTTTGAGTTATTTTAAGTTATTTGGTTCATTGGTTTTCACTGTTAACTCTTTATTTTGTTGATTGCTTTTATCCCTTCCCCTTTTCTTTGTTAATAAAATTATATGCCAAGGAATAGAAGGCTTAGGGAGGGGGATCCCAGGACAAAGGAACTTCCCTGTCCAAGAGAGGTCTGTGAGTGTAACCCCTAAGTTGTGTTTCATTGTGTAGTTTGTTGTAAATTTTGGGTCAAATAAGAATATAAGTGTACCAAGTTAGTGCTAGGTGAAACTCCAAAGCTGGGATAAGGATAAAAGGCATTGAGAGAAAAAGAATCTTCAGTATGGGGGCAAGTGAAAGCAAACAGGTTCCTAAAGGTAGTCCTTTGGGATCTGTTTTGGCATATTGGAAAGAGCTGGTGGATCATAAGGGTACAGAACCTAAAAGAGAGCTTATTAAGTTGTGCACACAGTGGTGGCCACTTTATAAACTTGAGGAGGGGGTGAAGTGGCCCCCATCAGGGACGTTGCACTATAACACTTTGGTACAGCTGATGCTTTTCCTTAGGCATGAGCAGAAGTGACATAAAGTTACTTATGCTGACATGTTTTTCACTGTTAGGAATCACCCTGAGTGGCAAAGGGCTCGTGGAATTAGACCACCCTCTGACCCTTTAGTGTTGGCTCCTGAGAAAAATAATAAAGCTATTAAGAAAAAATCCAGGAGGTGTTGCAGCACATGCTCAATAAATCAAAGGTGTACACATCCTTACAAGGTATATTGTATGGAGACTCAGGAAGACAAGACAGAGGAATTGCTCAGACCACCCCCTAAAAGACAAGGAAGAGGGAGGGTGGTAGGGGAAGTAGATTTGAAATTGCCATCAACTTCAGGTTTTACCCTTGCTTCATCCCCTGCTTCATCCTCACTTGAGAGAACAGTAATTAATAAGGGAGTCTCTCCTCCCATTTCCTGAGCCACAGGAGCCAACCCAACAGTATCCACCCTATTTTATGTTATGCTATTTTTTGTTTATGTTATTAAACAGAATTCCTCTCGAAGTCCTTCTGAATTTCTAAAGCAGTTGCGAGGAGCAATGTGTCAACACACCACTCTGGATCCTCAATCTAGTAAAAGAATACAACAATTGGTAAACTTGTTTTTATGGCAATCTACAAGTGACATCAAGTGAAAGCTCCAGAAGATGCGGGGCCCAGCAAGTTGGAATTTGGAGTCTTTGCTAGATGAGGCCTGGAGAGTTTTCAGCCATCATGAAGAGGGGTGTAAACCAGGGACAAAGAAACTAGTAGCAATAATACAGGAAAATGTAAAAGGGAAACGTGAGCATGGTCCCCCAAAACAAGGACCACCCCGACCGGAAAAAAAAGCAATGTACATTTTGCAAGAAATTTGGACACTAGAAAAACCAGTGTCCAGAATTAAGAAGGGGTGACGAACAAAGAAAAGGTGACCAAAAAGGGGAGGGGGTGGTGGCTCATGTAAAGAAGAACTGAAGGGGACCAGAGGGCCCTACCCTAGAGGACCCTCTGGTTATAATCAAACTAGGGAACAATGAAAAAGAAGTGGAATTTTTAGTAGACACAGGGGCAACATATTTGGTGTTAAATGAGGCCCTGATACCTATAACAAATGATTATGTTGTAGTAAAGGGAGCAACTGGCCAATCTGAAAAAGCATAATTTGGAAACCATTAAAGTATAAGTTGGGAAATCAGTGGGGAATTCATCAGTTTTTGTATATGCCTAAAGGTCCATCTGCAGTTTTGGGCAGAGATCTGCTAGAGCAGCTGGAAGCAAAAATAATATTTAAAAATGGTAAAATTTGTTTGAAGGTAAAAATGAACAATATGTGAAATTGTTAAGCTTAATGCTAATAACAAAAAAATCAAAGTTGAAAATGAAGAAGAAATTATTAAGAAAATAACAGATCAGGTATTCCCTGGAGGGTTGGCCTCTAATATACTAGGGAGAGCAAAGAATGCTCCACCAGTACAAATTTGGCTTAAGGAAGGAGAACAATCGGTAAGGGTCAAACAATACCCCTTGAAAAGGGAAGACAGAGAAGGAATTAGCCAAATTATACAAAACCTTTTGCAAATAGGACTATTGAAAGAGTGTTAATCTGATTTTAATACTCCTATTTTGCCCCTGAAAAAGCCTGATAGATCATATGGGTTAGTACAAGATTTAAGAGCTGTTAATAAAATAACTGAAGACTTATACCCAGTGGTTGCTAATCCCTACACCTTGTTAACTCTTTTAACACCTGAACTAACCTGGTTTACTGTTCTAGATTTGAAGGATGCTTTCTTTTGCCTCCCTCCCCAAGAAGGCAGCCAGAAAATTTTTGTATTTGAATGGAAGAATCCCAAAACTGGACATAAAACTCAGCTCACATGGTGTGTATTGCCCGAGGGGTTCAAGAACTCCTCTACTATATTCAGAGAACAGCTGGCAAAGGATTTGGAGTCTTGAGAAGCCCCACCAGGAGAAGGACACCTGCGTCAGTATGTGGATGACCTCTTAATAGCCACCCGGACCCAGGAGGCATGTGTGGATTGGACGGTGAGCCTCCTAAACTTTTTGGGCCTGCAAGGGTACCAGGTATCCGAAAAGAAAACCCAGATGGTAAAACAGTTATTTACCTGGGCTATGAAGAAAGTGCTGGACAAAGGACCTCAGGGAAAAAACGTAAGGAAGCAATAAGCCCAACCCCAAAACCCCAGACAGTGAAAGAACTGAGAACCTTTCTAGGCATGACAGGGTAGTACAGACTGTGGATTTATAACTATGGATAGTTTGTTAAACCCTGTATGCCTTAATCACAGAAGGGAACAGGGATCCTCAGTGGACAACAGAAGCAACACGAGCCTTCAACCAACTGAAGAAGGCTCTTATGTCAGCTCCAGCCCTGGGACTTCCAGATGTGAGTAAACCATTCTTTCTGTTTTCTCATGATAAACAAGGGATTGCTCTGGGAGTACTAGCACAAGACCTGGGGCTGTACCAGAGGACAGTCGCCTACCTCTCCAAACAGCTGGACACAGCAGCCAAGGGGTGGCCAGGGTGCCTCAGAGCTGTTGCAGCAGTAGCAGTGAACATCCAAGAGGTACTCAAATTCACCCTAGACCAGAAGATGACTGTGCTAGTATCCCACACAGTGTCTGCAGTCCTGGAGGCAAAAGGGGGACATTAGCTTTCCCCACAAAGATTTCTAAAGTACCAGGCCATACTGGTAGAACAAGAAGATGTTGAAATTGTGGTAACTGACATTGTGAACCCAGCTTCTTTCCTCAGTGGGAGTATGGGAGAACCAGTGATCCATGACTGCCTGGAGACCATTGAAGCCACCTACTGCAGTCACCCGGATCTGAAGGACACCCCTCTCGATGAGGCTGAGAGCTGGTTCACTGATGGGAGCAGCTGTATCATCAGTGGAAAAAGACATGCTGGGTCTGCAGTTACCACAAGCAGAGAGGTGATAGAGTCTGGACCATTGCCAACAAATACCTCTGCACAAAAAGCTGAAATAATCACCTTAACCTGGGCCTTAGAGCTGGCAGAAGGAAAAGAAATCAACATTTATACAGACTCAAGGTATGCATTTGGAGTGGTTAATGAACACAGAGCTATTTGGAAAGAAAGAGGACTGCTGAACTCAAAAGGAAAAAATATTAAACATGACCAAGAAATGCTAAAACTATTAGATGCAGTTCAGTTACCTCAAAAGGTAGCTATTATGCACATCAGGGCACACCAAAAAGTGAGCTCAGAATTGGAAGAAAGAAATACGCTGGAGGTCAGAGAGGCAAAAGATGCAGCCAAAGGTGAGGTACCCAATGAAATAGTCGAGGCAGCATTAATTCCATATGGAAAGATCTCTATTGAAGGTAAGCCAGTATATAACAAAAAGGATGAAAAACTTATTAAGGAAGAAGAAGCAACTTATAGCCAGGAAGGCTGGGCTATAACCAAAGAAGGAAAAGCTGTAGTACCTTCTTACTTGTTGTGGTCACTAGTGCTAAAAGAACATGAGAAAACACATTGGGGAATGGACACCTTGTGCAAATATTTAAAGGATAGAATTCTGGCTAGAAAATTACAAGGCACAGTTACACAAGTAACTCGTCAGTGTGGTCTTTGCCTCTGAACTAATCCTAAAAGCATTACAAAGCCTGAAGTTGGACAAATAAGGAAGGGCTGTGGACCTGGGCAGCAATGGCAAATTGATTTTACAGAATTGCCCAGGAAAGGGGGGGTATTGTTACTTATTAGTGTTAACAGGTACCATTTCAGGATGGCCAGAAGCCTTCCCTACCCAGACAGCTAAGGCATGAGAGGTGACCAAGGCATTGTTACAAGAAATATTACCATGTTTTGGAGTCCCAGCCACTGTATCTTCTGATAGAGGGCCACATTTTATCTCCAAAATTGTACAGCAAATTAGTCACCACTTGGGAAGAGATTGGGAATTGCATACTCCATATCACCCTCAATCCAGTGGCGAAGTAAAGAAAATTAATCATATGATCAAACAACAAATTGTTAGGCTGGGGCAAGAGGTAAATTTCCCTTGGCCCCAGGCTCTTCCACTGGCATTAGTACAGATTAGAACAAAAGCAAGAACAAAAGGGAAATTAAGCCCTTTTGAAATGTTGTATGGGAGACCATATGCGGTTCAAGAAGGAATAACACCCACTCAAGTAGAGGAACAAAATCTACACAAATACATGGTGGCCCTAAATAAACAACTTAGAAAAATTGAAAAATATGTGGCTGGGGCCCAAAGCAGAGAATTAGATGGACCAGTACATTATGTACAACCTGGGGATTATGTATATGTTAAGTCTTTTGCAGAGAAGACTTTGGAGTCACAGTGGGAAGGACCATTCCAGGTATTCCTCACCACCTTCACGGCAGTCAAGATCAAGGAACAGAAGGCGTGGATCCATCACTCCTGAGTGAAAAACGCTCCTGAAGAAATTTGGAAATTTGCACCAGACAACGAAGACCTGAAGCTGAAATTCACCAACAACAGCGAGTAATGAACTTATAGCTATCATAGACATAATGCAAATGTTGTGACCCTTGTAGTCATTGTCATGACTATAATAAGAGTCAAAGCAACACCACATCAGTGCAATGTAACCAAAATTTATCAATGCCAAGGGAAAGCGTACGATCCCTACTCTCGTAGGGCTTTGAGCAGAATGTTAAGGGTCACGAATGCAAGTATGTGGGAAGGAAGGAATCTTTGGGGATATGAATATGCATTTGTACAAAATGGGTTCCATGCGACTCACCATCCACCCATGGAACTCATCCAAGTTGGTCCTGGATTTGCTGTGACAAATGTTTGATCACATGTCCTGAATTTAGACTTAAAATTGAAGGATGGCAGCAAAAGGGTTTGATCTTGATTTTAATGTTACTCAATATTGCACAGAGCTTCACAAAATCAAAGCCAAATCAACCCCACCAGTGTCAGAGAGGGCTGTAGCAATCCAAACTCCGGTTATTTCAAAGAAAAAGGAACAACCCATAATTCCCACAATTGCTAAAATTGGACCATATGCTATCAAGAAAACAGGAATTCAGAGACTGCTAACTAACCCAAAATGGTCTCTAATGCGAGTAGAAATGGGAATGCAGGTAAATGCTTCTACCATTCGGCCAGAATGTGCCCCATTTCTCAAAACTCCTTTTGTGGAATGGACTACTTGGCTTCAAAATTCTATGCCCTCTAGTTTTAAGAAAAAGATAGACCTCACTGGGATGTTAGGAACAGGATTGGGAGTTTTAAACACAATGGACTCAGAGGTGTCAATGAACAAATTAGCTGTGATGGGAAGTGATTTAGTTAAATTACAGCAGCCTTTGCAACCTTCTTTATTAACATTGGTAACAATCATTGGAAACTAACCAAAATATTACCAAAATGGGAAAACATACAAGAGCAAGACCATGAGGTAATAATTGAAGCCCCAGGCACAGCTAGTGCAAACATTTCTCTGCCTCTTGGATGTACTCAAGCACAAATGTGGATGCAGTCAGTGGATGCCGCAGTTATCAGGGAAGGTGAAGAAGGGATATTTCCTGCTGAAATTCGCAAAATTGTTTGGGATAATACCTCTGAGATGGAAAGAGAGCTTCAACCTTGGTGGGTTTTGGTTAATTTTACCTATGACCCTGAGAAAAATACAGTGACAGCTTTTGTTTTAACTATACCTAGTGCATCTGTGAGCTTAATACACCCAATAGTTGCTCTAGGACTAAATCATGAAGGGACTGTACTGTATCCTTCTGAACATAAAATGTAGGCATGAAAAATTGAAGAAAAATGGCAGACCATTTACCTAAAGCCCTGTTCTATGAGAAAACAATTGGAATATATATGTGAGGAAACTTTAGAAGATGACAAAAATACTTGTCTGGACACAAACCAAAGCATTTGCCACTTTGAAATGCATCTAACCAACCAAACAACTTCACTTGTGTATGTAAAACAAGGTTGTGTCTGTCTTAGAACAGCATGTCCCACCATAACACTAGACAATCAAATCGTGAATGAGACTCAATTCAATTGATGTGTTTGCAACTTTGCTAAAATCAAAGGATGTGACTTTTCGTATCAGGCACCTGTAAGAAATATTGCCTGCACCTATAGGAATGAATTTAACCCTAGTCACTCAGTTACTGAAACATCAGGAATTAAAAAAATTTTGAAAGAAATTCAAGATGCCGGGAAAAGAACTTTGATCACAATACACCATGATGTGGAAACCATAAAAGGGTCTTTAAAAGATTTGAAGAACATGTGTCTCATCATTGGTGGGATGTGCTATTTGCATGGTCACCAACAGCAACTGGTTTGCTTAATGCTTTAATTCACCAAATCACTGTGTTGCTTATTTTAGTCAGAACAAGTTTGATTTTGTCTATTGCTGTACTTGTTTGGAATTGAAGAATATTACAACAAGTAGCAGACCTAGCATCGCTATCAAAGACGATTGGCTTGGTCTTAAGAGATCACCTCCATGTGTCTTGGATAGATGAAGAGAAATCCCCATATTGAGTAAAAGAATTTACTCATTTCAAAGAAGAAGTGAGAAATGAAACACTAATCTTAGAAAATTAGGATTTTAATGACTTTGCTGAAAACAATTAAAAAGTTAGAAGGGAGTAGTTATCTGAAACTTAAATAATTGATTGTCTGTCATTTCATGTTTGCTCAGCTGTGCTTACAATAGGAAAAGACAAAACTAGGGAGCAGAACCACAGGAACATAGACAATGAAACTAGAAACCCATTCTTTGGAAAACTGGACTATCCCCAGAAATCATTTGTATTGTCAGTGATAGAAAAGGTCAAGAGTTTAGGGTGAGGAAGACTCGCCTTACTTCCTCCTTTTAAGACTCCTCCCCACGAAAACGACCCCAGATTTAATTTAAGAAGTCAATCATGCATGCTTAATAGCTATTCAAGCTAATTATCATAGGACGCGGGGGATGGGAGGGGCTGTTATGAATATGTATTTGTTTGATTCCTTTGCTAATACATAGACTTTGTGATCACCTGTAATTTTGTAGTGTGTATTAGAGGATTACCCGCTGCTGCCCAGCACTGAATAAATATGCACTTTCTAACTTTAAACTGTTAGAGAGTCTTTTGTCTGTCACAGTTAAGTATCGGTATTAGACCAATACTCATATTTTGATAATTCAAGTGGGCACTTAATGGTCCATGGAGACATTTCTGGAGCACATTTGGGGCAGTTTTGGGTCTGGGGAAAAAATTTAGAATGAAGTCTGGGCTTCAGAGTGGCACTTGGGTGTCCAGGGGTGTTCTTGGAGGTCATGGAGGAGAATCTGGGACCCTTTGGGGTCCGGGCCCACACTTGGGGAGGGATGACGGGGCTGTCTAGGGCACAGGGTATGACGGGAATTGTAGGCGTGGGTATAATATGGTTTAATGGGGTGCGGAGCATCATGGGAGCTCCAGGTGCAACTGCAGTGTCTCTCTGTGAGGCGCGGAGCATGATGGGGGATGAAGTCTCAGCTGGAATGGCGTTTTACCGGAACTGTGGAACATGATGGGAGCTTTAGTCCTGGAAGTGCCTCTTGCGGAGAGTTTGGGGTCCGAGAGGGCACTGCAGGGACACTTTTGCTTCTGCACGGAGACTTGAGATCCTCAGAGAGGAACATGTTTGGTTCGGGAGAGCTTGGGGAGCTCTAACTGGGCTCTTTAGGGCACAGGGCATGGCAGGAATTTTAGGCAACTGACTGGGTTATGAGGTCCTCTGAGCTCAGGGGGTATGGCAGGAGATGAATTCCCAGAAGTACCTGTAATGGGCATCTCTGAGCTTGGGAGCATTCAGGGGATTCAGGGATGTCTTTGGGAGGTTCCCAAATGAGCGCTGAGGGGACACTTGGGGATCTTGGAGGTTCTGGAAGAAATCTATTGGGCATATGGAGGGGGAAAATACTGGCGTTCTGTGGAGCGCGGAGTGTGATGGGTATTGTAGTCCTGGCTCCAATGGGGCTCTGTGGGGCCACGGGACATGATGGGAGTTAGAGGCAGAAAGGAAAGATGGCGCTGGCTCCAGGCACCACCCCTGAGGCTCCGATCCCCGGCGCTGAACATCCTTGTTGGCACCTTGGGCTGGCACACACCTGAGGAGTGTGTGTGTGTTTTCCATAGGGAAAATTAGGAGTTTTAGATTGCATCAAAAATAACAAAAAGGAAATACTCCTCTTTCCCTGAGAGCAGACAACTGTCCAAGCAAAGTAGGTCCCAGGTGAGTGAGGGCAGACAGGATAGGATTGGGGAATGTGGAGCAAGATTGTCCACACTGGGTCAGACCTCAAGGCACAGCTTCTCTGAGCAGGCCAGACATCCTGAGGAGAAACTCTGGATCAATATCAATCACAGAATGATGTGATCACCTCTGCTTTCAGTAGAACAGCAATAAAATACACCCTTTCAAATAGGAATGGATATTTTTAAGATGCACTTCAAAATATTTTCCATAACTATTATAAGAAACATTCCTAATGAACGGCACCAGACCAGAGGGAAATCAAGGCACAACCATGGTTTGTTAGGAAGCCTCTCAAGAACTCCAAGTGAGAATCAAACTGCAAAGTTTCTTGGAAGTTTTAATGGTTCCCATCGAGGAACACAGGTGAGAAAGTGTCCCCAAGCCACAATCAGAGCAGAGAACTGGAGGCAGAGATGACAGGTGGAGACAAAGAGAAGCCAAGTCTTGGTGCCCTGGGGCACAGCAGGGTCAGTGCCACCAAGGGCTGTGAGGATACACCTTGTCCTGAGCCACTGGGGCCTCCTGGCACAGCCCCAGCAAAGCTGGGCACTGCCACCCCTTGTGCTGCCCTCAGCATCCCCCCACATCCCAGTGGCCTCAGGGATCTGCTGGGACCAGTCCCTGGGGAGCCTTGGTCAGGAATTGCCCTGGGGGCTCCTTCATGCTCCAAGGCACTGCAGGTTTTTCCAAGGACTTTGGGTTTTCCTTTTGCCTTGGAGTCTCTGAGAGCTTTGTATAATCATGGCCTCCAGTTATCTGCTTTAATTAGTCACTTGAGAGCCTTTATCAGTAACAGCACTTAGTGGGGCTCAATGGCCAATGGCTCAATGCCTCTAGGTGCTTCACTCTTAAAGTTATTTACTTTTTCCTTTCTGCACTGAGTGTCTGAGAACTGGTGGCACCCAGGTACAGTGGGAGTTTCTTTTTTTCTTTTTTTTTTTTTAAGCAATCTAAAACTCCAAACTTTTGCCACTGAAAACAGATGCACTCCTAAGGTATATGCCAGCCCAAGGTGCCACCAAGGAGGTTCCCCTTCCCCAAGGCAGAACCCTGCAAGCAATGTTTGAGACCTTTGCACTCCTTGGTTTCCTGAGGCCTTGCAGTGTCTCAAAGGCCCCTTGGTTCCATGAGGTTCATTGGTGTCACCATGGTCTCCTTGGTTTCATGAGCAATCACAATGCCACAATGCACCCTTGGTTCCATGAGGTTCATTGGTGTCACCATGGTTTCCTTGGCCCCTGAGCCATCACAATGCCACAACACACCCTTGGTTCCATGAGGTTCCTGCAGCAGGACTTCCCCTGTGGCACAGCAGAGCTCATCTGTTCTGTCCATCAGCTGTGCCATAACTCAGGACATCTTCCCCCACTCAGGATTTGCTGAGATAACCCAGGCTGGACATCTGTCCTGTCCTGAGTTCTCTCTGGTGCCAGGAATTCCTAGCTGACCATGAACATCTTGCCCTGAGAGCAGACTGAATGGAGATAAGCCTTGAATTCCTGAGTGACACACATTCATTTTACTAACTATAAATGTTGCACAAAACTCTCACAAAGCAGAAGTCTTCTGCATAGTCTCTGCAAACAGGTAGGGCTTATCCCCTAAGTCTGGATGCATTTTTGTGGTTACTGTTCTGGAAGTTGAGTGAAAGGGCTCCATGTGTACTCCATCATCATTTTAGTGGCAAGTGACATTGACTCCTGATCTCTGCTATTTCTTCACTAGTTGTAATATAGGAATCTTCATTGTGCACTGTGTTTTTATGTGTCTGTACTTCTTTTATTTATCCTGTGCATTAAGTCATCCATTTAAGGTCTCTTGTCTGTTAAGATTAAGGCCATTCAGTAAATAATTTCTTTTATAATATACCTAATATTCTATTCTTAAGAATTTAGGAGAAAAAGCAATTTGGGGTGCAGGTGGCCAGAAACAGAGCTGCTGACAGAAACGTGAGCATAACCATGCACAAGGGATTTCATTACAGGAATAGTTTTAAACAAAGACATTAGAAAGGGTGATTCTGTGATAGATATGAACACAATTAATGTGTTGACTGATGTGGAATGATTAGAGAAGAACTGGAAGAGGAAATCTGAGAAGAATGGGAAGACCATAGAGCCAGCTGGCCTAGTGAAGAGATGTCCTTAGACATGGCCATTTAAACAGGAGAGGTGGAAACACCCAAATGAAAAAGGACATGAAACAATAGACAGTATAATGGTAACACAGAGGGGAACATATAATGGTAACACATGGTAGAGGTGAAGGGCAGTGTTTCTTCTCCTGCCTCAGTACACTTCCAGGAAGTTTCTGTTCTCTCCTGATGGGAAACATTTGACATTTCTTAAAGTACTCAAGTAACCCAGCTAATGAGTTGTGCTCATGCCCTTTGCAAGTGTCAGGTCCCCTACAGCCTCAGGGCTCCTGTCGCATAAACATCTGCTCCAGCCCATTCCAAAATTGGGAGTAGCACCATCCTGGTATCATCAGGGAGCTGAGTCTGGAAGGGACCTCAGCAATGTTTTAGTTTTGGTTCTCTGGGGGTCAGGAACTGGTGAGATTCAGAGGCACAGAAAAGTTTCTCTTCATGGCCAACATAAAAAATTGTAAATATCATATAATTTTAAAAGCATCAAAACTCTTCTCTCAGCCATATGAGATGACCTAGCAGCATCTGATGTGCCCACTTATCCACAAGGGATATCCATACAGCAATATATTTAGATATAGACAAAGGTAATTGTAAAATACATTAAGTGCAATTAAGATGTTGACTAATGAGTTATTTAAAGTTCTGAAAGATGGGGCAACTCCCTGAAGCTCAAAGTGGGAAGATACTCAATTGAGGAGGACATTGGAATGCCCAGAGTGGAGGTAGAGGAGGAAATCTGGGAGCAATGGGAAGACCATAGATCCAGCTGTTCTAGTTAAGAGATGTTCATAGACATGGCCATTTAAATAGGAGAGGTGGAAACTCATGAATGAAGAAGGACATGAAAAACATGAATATTGGTGACACAAACAGAGGGAAAGATCAATATTTCTTCTTCTGGCACTGTACAATTGCAGGTAATTCCTGCTCTCTTGCAGTAGGAAAACTTTGACATTTCTTAAAAGTACTCAAATGATGGAGCTAATCACCCCACAAACTGCAGGTCTTGTACAGCCCTGGAGGTCTCCTGTCCCAAAAATATGTGCTTTTATCTAAAACAGGGATCAGCATTGTCCCAGGATCATCAGAGAGCTGAGTTGAAAGAGACATCAGCAATTCAGCAGCCCAATCTGTAAGAAACAGCCCCACACCAAGTGGTCCAAGGCTCGATGTGGTCTGAATTTGAAAATCCCCAAGGACAGGGATGGGGAAGCTCACTTCCAAGGAAAGGAGTGTACCGATACTTATTGGTGTTAATAGACACTTTCTCAGGGTGGCCAGAAGCCTTTCCTACCAAGAACTGCCAAAGCACGAGAGGTCACCAAAGTACTGTTAGAAGAAATGATACCACACTTTGGAGTTCCAGCCACACTATCCTCAGACAGAGGGCCACATTTCATTTCATTTCAAAGCGAATTAGCCCCCTGTTTGGTATAGATTGGGAACTTCACACCCCCTATCACCCTCAGTTAAGTGGCCAGGTGGAAAAAGTGAATAATTTGATTTGAATTTGAAACAGCAAATTGCAAGATTAGGACAAGAAGCTCAATTACCTTGGCCCCAGGTTCTTCCATTAGCATTGTCGTGGATTCGGACTAAACTGAGGGCAAAAGAGAAACTGAGTCCTTTTGAGATTCTCTATGGAATGCCATATGGGGTATAACAGGGAACACTGGCCCAAGTAGGGGAAGAACCCTACACAGATTAGATGGGCCCTGAACAAAAACTCAGAGAAATTGAGAAGCATGTGGCTGGAGCTCGGAGCAGAGAACTAGATGGCCCAGTACGGCGACACAAACCTGGAGATTAGTTATGTAATTCTTTACAGAAAAGACTCTGGAGCCTCAGGGAAGAATGTTACAGTGCTTCTCACCACTAATACTGCAATCAAGATTAAGGAAGAGAAGGCTTGGATTCATCATATGCAAGTAAAGAAGCTCCAGAAGCTCCTTGGAAGCAACCCTGGGTGATAATGAACTGAATTTGAAATTACTTGAGAAAGATGAATAGATCTTGGATAGAAATGTTAGCCTGGAGAACTTTTCTCATGATTATGGCCATAACTGTGACCAAAGTTATGCAACACCACATATATATACAACTGGGAGATTTTTTTGCCATGAAAAGCTTATGACGCTTTCTCCTGTAGGTATATCCCAAATGATGAAGGTTACCAATGCAACTGTTGGGAAGGGAGAAA
>NW_027635828.1:0-42922 GCF_903797595.1 Erithacus rubecula
GAACCAATGGTCCATTGTGAAACCTCGGGGCCAAAGGGAACCAAGGGGCCATTGTGACACCATTGGTTGCATAGACGCAATGCTCCTTTTGACACATGGGGCCTCACTGAACCAGGGTCCATTGTAAAACCATGATGGTCCCCGGAACCACGAGGGTCATTGTGAGATCTTGGAGCTTAAGAAAACCAAGGAGCTTTTGTGACACCATGGGGCCTAAAAGAACCAAGGGTCCATTGTCACACCATGGGGCCTAAAGAACAAGGGGTGATTGTGAACACCATGAAGCCTCATTGAACAGAGGGGCAATTGCAACACCATGGGGCCTCATGCTAACAAAAGGCCATTGTGGTACCATCGGTGGGGTCTCATGGAACCAACGGTCCATTGCATCACCACAGGGCCTTGTAACCCCAAGTGGCCATTGTGACACCATTTGGTCACATTGAATCAATGCACCCTTTTGACAGCATGAGGCCTCACAGAACCAAGGGTCCTTTGTAAAACCATGGTGTCCACTGGAACCAAGGGACCACTTGTGAGACCATGGGGCCTCACATAACAATGGGGTCATTGTGACACCATGGGTTCTAACAGAATCAAGGGGAAATTTGGACATCATGAGGCCAAACAAAACTAAGGGGCTTTTTTGGCACCATTGAGCCTCAGAAATCCAAGAGGTGATTAAGACACCATGGAGCCGAATGAAACCAAGGGCTGTTGTGAGACCTTGTGGCCTTACAAAACCAATGGTCCATTGTGAAACCTCGAGGCCAATCAGAACTAAGGGGCCATTTAGAAATGATGGAGTCTGAAAGAATCAAGGGGCAATTGTGATACCATGGGGCCTCTGGGAACCAAGGGGCCATTGTGACACCATGGGGCCTAATGGGACCATAGGTGAATTGTGACACCTTGGTGCCTTATGGAATCAATGGGGCACTGTGACACCATGGCGCCTCATAGAACCAAGGGGTGATTTTGACACCATGGGGCCCAACGGAACCAAGGGACCATTCTGATGCCATGAGGCCCAACAGAACCAAGGATACCACTGTGGGACCCCATGTGATCATTAAGCAATCCAGGAACCTGCTGCAGGTGAGCTCCTCTCCCCAGGGTTCTACAGGTCCTGCAGGATCCTGCTCCATCACAGGATTCCTATTGGGTCATGGCCTCCTTTGGGAATGGATCTACTGCAGAGCAGGATCCAGCACAGGATGGAGGTAAATCCCTCCTCCATTCTGGGCCTCCGTGGGCTGCAGGTGGATCTCTGCTCCGTCATGAGGTGCCTGAGCCAGTCCCCCTCCCCATGTGTAGCTGCATTACTGGGGCAGGGGAAATTTGGGAGGACCAAAACTCCTGTTTCCTCCAGTTACACAGTTGTGGATACTGAGTTTTCGAAGTAGCTACATCCAATTCTGGTGTTGTGCATTACCTGCACCATCCAGCAGTTCTATCTTAGGTTTAGCCTCCCATATTGACAGGATCTTTTCTCAATCTCCTCCAGCTCTCATCCATAATTTTCTATATACTTGATCGCAGCATTCTTCTTTCACGAACAATCTTAAGGTGTTGGAACCCTGGTCACGGAGAATTTTAGACTTTCTGTGCTGACAAGCACTGACCCCAAGAGAACACTGCATTTAACCTCAGGTCATGGAAAAGACTTCCAAACTTAAATAATAAAACTGAGATTATAAGTCTGTAGTTTAAATAAAAAAGTGTAATATCACATAGTAAAAAACTCAGACTTTAATAGTTTTAGAATACAGCAATATATATAGAAATCAAAATAGGACTTTTAGAACAAAAGTTTTTCCTTCTTTTTGCCTTCTAATTAATATGTCTAAGTAGTATTTTATAATTAAATAAAATATATGCATTACAAGACACAAATAGGCAGTTATTAAGTTAAAAGCAAAAATAATTTAAGCAGCATTTCTTAATTAAAAAATTTATCCTTGAAAAGCCCTGTAAAAAATAAGTCTTCATTTTTAATTTGTTAACTTAAAGTACTGTAAAACTCACAGTCTGTAAAAAATAAATTAATAAAAAAATTAAAATATAAATTTAAATTAATAAACATCTAAATCCAAACAAAAAATACCGCCTCACACATTTAATCCCAACTATAAAAAAAGAGCCCCCCACAATATTAATGCATCATTCGAATATTGGGCAAGTCTACGTAATCTTCGGGCCTGGACACTTGGATTGAGTCCCATCAATGTTGGGATACCCAGAACTCCATCCTTCATGCTGGAGTGCAGGATGACATCACATGTGCATGGTGTTAGGCATTGCCATTCCTTAACAGCTGATCAAATCTGGAGGTCAGGGATTCAAGGAGCCCTGCTTTTGCATCCATTTGGTCTGCCAAGTATCTTAGTCTAGGGATGGTGTATGTTTTTTTGGTATGTCAGTTTTCTGAAGAGACTTTCATGTGATGATGTATGTTCTCATACATATTACTCACCAAGCTGGTGTGTTGGTTTGATGTGGCCAGAATTGTGTATTCTTTCACCATCTGTTGAATCTTGGTGAGGCAGCGATTCCTTATCTCCGTGGCACATACTATCTGCTAATGGGCCATCTTTTAGACTAGGCAGGGCAATCATCTTTATCTTTTCTACAACCCATCCTCTCTCCTGGAAGATATTATCTGCTGCTGAGCCATTAAGTCCCACTGTATGACTGATAAAATTACATCATTATATTGGGAAATGTTCCAGCCAGGGAGAGGAGCCAAGCATTTCCTACCTAAATAAAAAAACTGAGATTTTGAACACCAAAATACCATCCTTCCACTGGATTCCAGAAGAAAACCAGGCCTTTTCCACATCATCCCTGGACCTTCAGAAGAAAACTGCATCCTTCTACTGGTCCATTACTTCAGCTAAACCACATGTTACACTGCGGGAAAACTGTAGCCACCATTTAATTAGACTGCTACCAACACCCTAACTGAGAGGGTGTCAAGCTGTATTCTGACTCTGTCTGTATTCTATTCCAACCCTATTTTAATTTTCCTGTTAAAGAATTGTTATTCCTACTTCCCATATCTTTGCCTGAGAGTCCCTTAATTTTAAAAATATAGTAATAATTTGGAAGAAGGGAGTTTACATTCTCCATTCCAAAGAAAAGCTTCTGCCTTTATTGGCAGACACCTGTCCTTCAAACCAAGACACATGGGAATCCACTTCCCTTTGCTGCAGACCTTGTAGAATATGCTGCTGGTCAAAAACCTTAGCAATGTCTATGAATACGACACCCAGTGACCTGTGTTCTCTTCTGGCAGATCGAATTTTTGTTTGCAGGACTATCAAATTTTCAGCACATCCTGCCGCTTTTAGAAATCCTCTTTGCCTTGGCTCGAGGGAGCATGCCTCAGTTAACCTTGCTGATCTTATTCTGGAGAACAGTCAGCAAGATGGAACCAATCGTGATCATTCATGGCTTCTTACTAAACATATATGATAATAGGTTTCTTTTCCAGGTTGAGTATAGGTGGCCCATCCACCTGGGCCAAATTGGTGAATTTATCCCAAATACGGGCAGTGGCCAACTTAGTATGACTGAAAGAATTGAATAGTTCCCACATGTCCTACCCACTGTCCAGCAATGCTGTTCAGCCTTATTTTTTGTTTTCATGAACAGAAACAATCCATTGATCTTTGTCCACAAAAGTATGTACCATACCAATGGAGGAGAGCAGTGCTCTGGATGCTCTGGGCCCAGGCAGTCTTCTCTTGCCTCATCTTAGAGAGACCTACGGCCAACAGTAGAAGAGTTCTTCTCATACCACTTTTCTCATGCTCCTATAGGAAATCCCAAAAATTCAGCGTTTGATGCATTTGTAAGGTCTTGAGTTAGTTTGTGAAGGCACTGATATTTCCTGACCTTCCTGGCAGCAACTTTCAAGGATGAGTTGGAGTGCTTGTACCTGACTGTCATGTTCACCATGAATGCCTTTCCTCCTTCAACAAAGATCAAATTTGTCTCGTAAAACTCATTGTCATCACCTCTTGAAACACAGTCCAATTCTTCTTTTTAGCCTCGCAGCTCACAGATGTGTCTCTTTGTGCCTTTATTCCTGGTGCTTTGAGTAATTGGACAGTTCCCTATAATACAGGCTGATGGTTCATTATCAGCACCACAATATTTACAGGTTTTCACAAGTACCCCTGGCCAGGATCTCTCTTGGGGGGGCAGACATTGGCTCTCAACTGTAGTGCAGTTACCAGTTTTCTATGAGGTGTGCTTCTGGTTATCCACCAATTACTGATATTATCATTTTAAACATCTCAATACTGTGGCCTTGGGATAACCGTTGTTTCTACATATTATTTATATTATATTATATTATATTATATTATATTATATTATATTATATTATATTATATTATATTATATTATATTATATTATATTATATTATATTATATTATATTATATTATATTATATTATATTATATTATATTATATTATATTATATTATATATATTATATTATATTATATTATATTATATGCTTTGGGATACTTGGTCAACCCCTCCGAGTTTCAAGCACAGTAGTTTACATGTTCCAAGAACTGTTTAGAGCAGCTCCTTCTCAGTTTGCCCTTTTAGAGTGTGCACATTTCTTGGCTGTGGTTTCAGTTCATTCTTATTATCACCTCCAGCCTGGGCTTTGGTCCTTACTTGGTGCTGATTCTAGCAGTGGTCTTCATCACACATACATTGGATGTTATCCCAACCAAGCAGGCAGTTCAATTCCCACAAGCATGACTATATCAGCTATTTCACTACAGTGTCTAAGTTTAGTTAATAGCATAAATAAAAACTGTATCTGTATAGCAGAGTTACTTTAACACTATACACACAGCATCCATTTTCGTATTTGCAAAAAGCCAATATTGTAAGATGTATTTATAACATGCTAGACATTTTCCAGCCCATTCCCAGCTCAAAGCAGAGGGAAGAAGAAAAGGAGAGAGCAGCCCTGACAGAATCCCAGAACTATGGTGGTGAGAAGGGGCCCAGCAGGGTGAGACACCTTCAGCCCAGTGAAGGTGCAAATGAGACCACAGGAGAACCAACATATGGATTTGATTGAACATGGATTTAATGGAACAAGAAATGTGAGGTAGAGAAATAGGAAAGAGAGAAAAAGAAACAAGGAAGAGCTGAGGCTGGGACTGGGCAGCTGCCAGAGCCGGCACTGAACAATTTACTCAGTAGTGACTACTCAGTGAGTGGCATGAAAAATGAGATTTCTTTTTCATAGATTTAAAAAGGCTTAATAAAAGATAATAAGAGACAAAGAATAAAGAAAAAGCTTATAATGGTTGGGTCTTTGGTTTTTAGCTAAGAGTTCACTTGATTTTTTGGAGATATTTTTAAAATGTTTTAGCTTGTCGTATATTTATAAACTTATTATATATTTATAAACTCTTTTATAAATTATTTTTTCTATTTTAGGAAGTGTTTATCTGGCTATTTATTGAGTTTGTATTTTAGAACGTGTTTTTTTTATTGTAGTTTTAATTTTTTTTATTAGTTTTAAATTGGGCTGCGATTTTTAAGTTTTATAGACTGTTGTTGCTGGTAACTGGTTATTAGCAGTAGGTGTTTTCATTGGGTGTTATTTAATTAAGTAGGTAGTTTATTTATTACAAAGACATATTATTAGCCTATGTTATTTTTAAAAACAACTATATTTTAAAAAAACACTACACATAAAGTATTAATTTGACTATTCAGGAGAAGCCAATGCCACAACATGTGTTTGTAGCAGCGGCAGAGCCGCAGCGCCCAGCGCTCCCCACTCCCACCCCACCTGCGCCACCCCCTCGCATCCAGCGACCCCCGGGAGCGGAACTGGGGCTCGGGGGGAGGGGGACGGCACGGACGGATCTGCACTGGGGGCCCCGAGCCCCCTGCCCAGCCCTGTGAAGCGCGGAAAAACTCTCTATACCGCACAAAATAAGGTATAAGAGTAGGAATGTATTTATTCAGCGCTCAGGGGGATAGCTCCTCCAAAAACACGCACACCTTTGGTGAACTCTGCCTCTCTTTTAATTCTCTGCAAATTAGGATTGCACAATACACCTAATACATATTCATTGCCTGTCCCGATTCATATTAAAATTAGCTACACAAGAAGTTAGTAGCCACTGGGGCCATGGAGCTCTCTTAACAATGGGTGACAAATTTAACTTTTGGTCCCTAACTCAGCACACTGTTACTTGGGCAGGCAGGCTTAACCCCTTGGAAAGGGAAAACCCTGTAGCTTTAATTGGTAGCCCTGACCAACTCCTAGAAAACATTCAAAAATCTGCCTGCTTGCAAATTATACATGAAATAAAATTCTCCACTGGCCATAAATCACCTATGCAATTACCTGTAAATGTAAAACAATATCCTCTTCCCTGTGGTGCCAAAGTAGACATCAAACCGGTTATACAGGACTTGTAAATCTTACCTGTATGGACAATCAAAAAACCCAAACCTGGCACTCTGGCTGTTTATCCATATACTGATGATACCCTTATGGGAGGAGATGAAATAGTAGTAGTGAGGGATACTCAACAAAAAATAATCTCCCATTTGGAAAGCCCTAACTCGCAAATTGCCTCAGAGAAAATTCAAAAACCTTCTCAGGAAGTGAAGTTTTTGAAGACAGCCACTACTGGGACTGCCCCCCCTGAAGGGGTGGCCCAGAAATCCTCAGTAACAGAAGGAACTGTAAAAAATCTGGCAATAACAGAAACTGAGAACTTGGGCAGCAGCTACGACAAAACTCCCTCAGTAATTGAAGTAGCTTCTGCTTTCTCCCCCAAACAATCTTTGTTCACTAATTCTTCATTCACTAATGCTTCTGCTGAACAAATTATTGCTGGGGGATGGGGTGACTCTTGGGTTGGGGTGCTGATGGTTATTTGGGGTGTTTTCCAGCTTGAAGTGCAGAGTGCCTCCTTTGTTTGCAACTACACTGATTCTTATGCTGTGTTTAAAGGAGGTACAGAGTGGCTTCCTTCTTGGCAGCAAAATGATTGGGAAGTTAACAGAATTCCAGTACGCATTACATGCTGGATAGTTCCATCATTTTAACCTCCTGCCTCTTTGTGGCAGATTCTATTGTGTTTACTTTTCACAGAATAATGCCACGGGATGTGAAGATTAATTGTTGAATCCCTCATCGAACCTGTATGCAGTCATGGCACAGGACCTTACAGATGTGTTTCATTTTGTGAGATTCAAAATCAAAATTGAACTGTTGCACAATTTTCCTATGAAATTATGTGGTAAAAACAATAAAAACATGGAGGGGAACTTAATGTTATAACACCTACTACCCAACCACCGGTTATACTGAGCCTGAAAATTTTTGAAATTGGACCTTGAGTAATTCAGAAAACTGGCCAACAAAAAAGATTGTTTAATCTGGCATTGTCTTTTAAACAAGTCAAATTGCCAATGCAAAACAATGTCTCAGTAATTCTGCCAGCTTGTTCACCTTTTCTAGGGGTGGACAGCCTGGTTGCAAAAGTAGGAGGATCCTTTCAAGAAACAAACAAGAGACATAACCGCTGTTGTGGGAACAAGATTGAGAATTTTGAATAGTATTGATTTAGAAGTATTAATGAATACATTGGCTAACATCTCTTTAGCTCTCTGCTTTATTCAGGCTCAATTGTGGATGCAGTCAGTTGCTGCCTGAATTGTACAAGAAGTGGAGGAAGCCACTTTTCCTACTGAAATTCGGAGAATAATTTGGGATAATGCCCATGATTTTGAAAAAGAATTCCAATCCTGGTGAAATTACTACCCCAGCACAAACACAGCCACAGCCTTTGCACTGACCACATGTAATGCTCCAGTACATTCAATATTCCCTATCACTGCATTGGGGCTGAATCATGATGGAGCTATTCTCTATCCTTTTGATCTTAGAGAATGGGTTGTCAAATTAGTGAAAAGTAACAAACTATTAATTTGGAAACTCACATTGTCTGGGAACAACAAGAGTTTATCTGTGAAAGTAATGCAATCAGAGCTCAAGATATTTGCTTAGACACAGAACAGAATGTCTGTAACTTTGAAAGTTATCCAAAGCAGATTCCTGAAACAATACTGGGGTATATGAGCAATGGGTTTGCATGATTTAGAACTGCTTGTGATAGTGTTTTTGTAGAAGATTTGGTAATGAGTACTAAAAATAATTTAAATCTTTGTGTCTGTAACTTTACTAAAATTGCTGTTTTAAATTTGAAAATTGTTTGTTTTAAAATTACTTATTTTAGTTGTGTTCCATTTTAAAATGAAATCAATTATTTGATTTGTAATTTGAACATTTCTTGCTTCAAAATTGCTTATCTTTGTTGTATTGCATCATGAATATTGATTAAGGTTGATTTTTAGTTATTATTTATGTTGCATTTTCTTTAAGTATTGACTCAAACTGATTATATTTTAACGAAGAAATTATTATTGAATCAAAAATTGAAATTGAAACATTGATTTAAATTGTTTATTTGTCTTCTGTAATCAGAAATTGAAATTGATTGGTAAATTGATTAAAATTTATAAACATTTATTTAAATTGCTTATTCATCTCTTTGTAATCAGAAATTAAAACTGAAAATTGATTGTTAACTGATCATTTTATTTTAATCAAGAAATCATTATTATTAAATCAAAAAATTGAAATTGAAACATTGATTTAAACTGCTTATTTATCTTTTTGTAATCAGAAATTGAAATTGATTATTTGTTTTGTTTTCTCTCTCTTTTACCTTTCCCTTATCTTTTTCCTACTTTCCTATTCTGTCCAACTTTCTGTCTCTGTTTTCTGGGATATGCTCTCAACTCATCTGAGTCCTGAAGACTTCACCACAACACCAGGAATGAAGTGCTGCTGCCGATGATCGTGAACCATGGGGTGGTGTAAGAGTCAGTCTCAAGTTTTCTCTGATCTGCCTTATGACCATCAGCAGAGACTGGGCCCTGAGATTGCACCACTTGCCCTGAACCAGAGCTCCAGCCTGCCCAAGGTGGATGCTTGCATCAGGCCAGGGATTATTTGTAGCTGTGCCTGGTGCTTTTCATGGTACACTGCAGGGTGTTGGTTATCACACCCTGTCCCCGCACCTGCATCATGGGGCTAAGATCTCCACAGACAATAGTCCATAAATCTTCCTACCTTTTGGCCAGAGGCCACTAGCTTTGGAAAAGGACTATAAAAAGTGACTTTCCCCAAACTGACTTTGAGATCTTTTTCTCCCCAATGGATTGAAGATGCGTCTCGTCTCATCTCGTCTCGTTGGATGGCCACAAGGGTGCGTCCCATCAATTGGTAGGTATATCCCATCCTTCTCTCTCTCCCCTTTTATCTCTCTCTCTCTCTCTATCACAAAACTTGATTGTTAGTACGCAATAAACTGAATTACTGCTTTCTGCTAAACAAACCTGAGTCTCTTGCCTTTTGTCTTTTGCACCCTGGGGTCGACTTAACCATCACGACTCGGGCTTGGGTTGAGCGGATCGTGATAGATGTGCTGCTGACTGTCACCCGATTCCGGGTCACTTGTCGCCAGCTGAACAAGTTCCCCATCCCCCCCGGTAAAATTGGCTGCTGGGACACACTGGCATGGTGAGGGGACAGGGATAATGCCTGCGGGGACAGTGGGAACTGGGGGGGAGGCACCTGCAAAGAAACAATGGGGACAGGGTGGTGGCACCTGTGACGGGACAGAAGGAATGATTGGGGTGGTGGCACTTGGGAGGACAGTGAGGACAGGGTGGTGGCACTTGGGAGTACAGTGAGGATGGGGTGGTGGCACCGGCAAAAGGACAGTGAGGACGAGGTGGTGGCACTTGCAAGGGGACAGTAGGGACAGACACACTTGCCCCCAAGGCTGGCAACCCCTGCGCGGGACCGCCGGAAGGTGAGAGTCCGGCGGCCGCACTCCGACACCGCGCCAGCCACGCGGCCGGACTCTTCCCAGAAGCCTTACAACGCCCGAGACGCCAGGGCAGACGTGTCCCCAAGCTTGTGCATGTCCCCAATGACACACATGTCCCCTGTTGTCCCCAGGGCCAGAGCACAGAGCAGGGCCTGCAGCAGGTGGATGCCTTGGTGGCCCGGTACCGTCGTGGCTGCCTCTGGTGGGGACTTCCCTGGCTGCCCGTCCTGCGCCTCTTCCACCCCAGCACCCTCCGGCCACTCCTCAGTGCCTCAGGTAGGACACGAGACACCAGATGGGTCCCCAGGGCCACCCATGGGTGTCACTGCACCTGGCACAGAGACCTGGCAGTGCCCAGGCAGTGGCCACCAGCCCAACCCCACAGGTCCCCAGAGGTGTCACCATGGCCAGGCCAAACACCACCCCAGAGTGGCCAACAACCTGTCCCTGAGGCTCCCTAAGGCCAGCCAAAGGTGTCACCCTATCCAGCCTCTGGTTGTCCCACAACCCTCATGCTCGGTTGGCTGTGGGTGCTGGGAGAGGGTCCCCACTGTGGGTTAAGGGGCGCAGACAGGGTGCCTCATCCCAGTGTCCCCACCCAGGGGACCCCAGTGTCCCCACCCCAGTGAATCCCTGCCCACCCCATCCTTGTGTGTTGCAGCTTTCGTGGCCTCCAAGGATAAAACTTTCTAGGCCTTCCTCAAGCCCTGGCTTAGTAAGTGGAGGGGGTTGGGTGGGGACAGCAGCCCTGGCTGCCCCTGCTGGATCCAGGTGTCACAGGGGAGGACACAGCAAGTTTTGGGGACAGAACCATTTTGCACCCGCAGTGGATCCGGGTGTGTCACAGGGGCAGTAGGTGACCCTGACACACTCTGGGTGCCCCCAGGATGGAATCGGGTGTGTCACAAGGGCAGTGGAGGGCTGGGGGTGCCCCGCTGCCCTTCACCACCATGTGCATCAAGGAGAGCCTGTGGCTGCACCCTCCTGTCACTGCCGTGTCCCGGCGCTGCACCGAGGACGTCCCCCTGCATGACGGCCGTGTCATCCCCAAGGGTATGGCGTGGCCAGTGTGTCCCCAGTGTCACCACCCACTGCTGTCACCTGCTGTCCCTAAAGTGGCCATTCCCATCCTACCAGGGGTCATCTGCCTGATGAGCATCTACGGGACCCACCACAACCCAGAGCTCTGGCCCGAGCATGAGCTAGTGCCACCCTACGAGGTGTCCCTGTCACCATGGTGGTGACAGCTGCGTCCTCACAGTGTCACTGTCACCCCAGGTGTTCAATCCCCTGAGGTTCAGCCCAGAGAACAGCAAGGGATGGTCTCCGTCCTCCTTCATCCCCTTCTCTGCTGGCCCCAGGGACGTGGTGGGGTGGGGACAGGAGTGTCCCCAAGTGCCCCCCCCATCCCTGGCTGGGATCACAGTGGGGTGACAGTGACGATGGGGATGTGGTGGCAGGAACTGCATCGGGCAGAGCTTTGCCATGGCTGAGATGAAGGTGGTGGTGGCACTGACACTGTCCCGGTTCGTGCTGCGGAGGGACACAGCGAGGCCACCCCCGCGCCGCAAGCCTGAGCTGATCCTGCGAGCCGAGGACGGGCTCTGGCTGCTGCTGGAGCCACTGGTGGGAGTGGCCTGAGGGACACGGGTCACCAGAACATGGGGACATCTCGCCAGGCAGGTGTCACACCCAGGGGAGGAGCAGTGAATCAACGGTAGCGTGAAGGGGACGACATCATGGTGGTGGTGGGGATGTGTTCTCCTTGGTCATGGGACACGTCATGGTGTGGATGTGTCCACCCATGGACTTGTCCCCTAGGCCACTTGTGACCATCCATGGCCATACCGCCATGTCACCATCCATGACCACATTCCCCCATGTCACCATCTATGTCTGTGACCCCCCTCAAGCCTGATATCTCCATCCACAGCCCTGTCTGTATCTATATCCATATCCATACCCATATCCATGTCCCAGTCCCCACCATGTCCCCACCCACGTCCCACAACATCCCCATCCATGTCTTAGTTCAATCTCTTTATTTTTTACCCCAATGTTGAGTGAAGGGCTGAAGAAAAATGAAAGAAAATCAAGGGCAAAATAAAATTATTTACCTATCCATGCTGACTGAGTATGCATGTGCTTGGGTGGGTAGAAAGAACCTTTTTTAGAGGACTTTCCACTCCACTGTGTACATCTTGGTTTTCTGCCCCAGTACATCACCATATGGCTGAGGAAGATGCCTGCAGCCCAGACAGAATTAGAATAATTGAATGGTTCAGGTTGGTAAAGATCTCCAAGACCATCCAGTATTCCTTGATGCCGGCAGATGAAATGATTGGATGCAAAGGTGAATTTTTTTGGGGTGGAAAGTAAAATCTGCTGTCCCAAATGAATTCCTGATGTCAGTCTGCATCCCAATGGATTTCTGGCCTGCTGAATCCAGCGGCCCACGGGGACCCAGGAAGATGTGGAGACCAACAGCCTGGTGTGTTCCCAACAAGGATCACCAGGACCATGGATCACCAAGGCTCTGCCTAACGAGGGTCACTGGAGAGCTTCCAACGGGGCCCAACAGAGGGGATGGAGCTGGAGCAGCGCAGGAACCTCTTCCCACAGGCGGGGCACTCACAGAGCTTCCCTTACCAGTGCCCCCATTAGTGCTGGGTCACGGCAGGTTCTGGGAGAAGCTCTTCCCACACTGGGGACACTGTTAGGGCCTCTCCCTGGTGTGGATCTGCTGGTGGGTGACAAGGGTGGAGGTTTTTTTAAAGCCCTTCCCACAGTCAGGGCAGCAGAAGGGCCTCTCTTGTGTGTGAATCTGCTGATGCCTGAGCAGATGGGATCTCCTCTGAAACCTTTCTTCACACTCAGGACACTAATAGGGCTTATCCCTGGTATGTATCTGCTGGTGAACAACCAGGCTAGAGTTCAGGGTGAAGCTCTTCCCACACTCAGGACACTGATAAGGCTTCTCCCCAGTGTGGATCCTCTTGTCCTTATTGTCCAGTGTGGACAATAAGGTTGCATCTCTGGATGAAGCCCTTCCCACATTCTGAGCACTTGTAGGGGCTTTCCCCAGCATGCATTGCCTGGTGTATGATCAGGCCAGAGCTGTCATGGAAGCTCTTCCCACATTCCCCACACACATAGGGTCGTACCCCAGTGTGGATCATCTGGTGGCGAGTGAGGTGGGAGCTCTTCCTGAACCCCATCCCACATTCCCCACACTTGTAGGGACGTTCCCCGGTGTGGATCATCTGGTGGCGGATCAAACTGGAGCTCAGTCTGAAGCTCTTCCCACATTCCCCACACTCATAGGGCTGTGCCCCACTGTGGATCCTCTGGTGGGCAATCAGGTGGGAGCTGACGCTGAAGCCCATCCCACATTCCCCACACTCGTAGGGCCGTTCCCCAGTGTGCACTCTCTGGTGGCAGATCAGGTCAGAGGTATCTCTGAACCCCTTCCCACATTTCCCACACTCATAGGGCCGTTCCCCGGTGTGGATCATCTGGTGGCGGTTCAGGTGGGAGCTTGTGCGGAAACTCTTCCCACATTCCAAGCACTGGAGGGGCTTCTTGCCATCATGAAGCTGCTCATGGACCATCAGCTCAGAGCTCTGGCCAGGTCTCTGGCTCCCTGCCTGGGACAGGCTGGGGCTTTCCACCTGAGAGCATCCTGGGCTGGGTTTGGAGCTCCTCCTCATGTGGGATCTCTGGGGGTTTTCCTCCCCGTTGGATTCCTGCATCGTGCAGCTGCTCCAAACAGCCTCTTCCATTATTTTCTGATGGCGCACCTTCCTCTTCCTCACAGCTTTTTCCTCTATCTGGATAAAACCTGGAAATGGGAAACCAGGGTTTGGGGAAAAACAAGACGTGAGTGCAGTGGCTTTGAAGGTCCCGATGTCCAGGCCTACCTCAAGAAGTCACCGAGTGTCTGGTGTCCATAAAAACCTCCAAATATCAAGAAGGTGTTAAAAAACACTCTCCCAGGAGATCCCTGATTGCACTGTCCTCACTTTGGGGTTATGGGGGTCCCTGTTCTCAGAGCAGTTGGGGGCCCATGGATCCTGGGGATCCCCTCTCTCCCGGCTCCTGCTCAGGCACGCTGAGGGTATTTCGGGGGTCCCAGGGCTCATCCCAGTCTGACTCGGCTCCCCCCACTCCAGTCACTCAGGCCTTACTCCCACTCCACACCAGCCCTTCCAGGCTCGGGGGGCCCGCACCCCACTCATCTCCCGGCTCCACCTCCCTCCAGGCTGCCGGGGGTCCCCCAGCTCTGCTGTCGCCCCTCTCCCCACGCCGGGGCTCCCGCCTTTCATCCCCCGCCTCTCCCAGGGATCCCCAAAACCGATGTCCCGCCCCGCCGGGACCGGGCCATCGCCACGTGGGCCCCTTCAAATCCCCCCAAGGAGCATTTACTGCTCAGCTTTGGATTCCTGCAAGAGCCAGAAACATCCCCTCCTCACATCAATAAAACAATACCTCTCCCAGGGACACCCAAATATATTTGGGACTCGATTCCTGAATCTGCGAGGCACAAACACCAACCCCCATCCCCCAAGAATCCGAAACCCAACCAGCCGTGCCGGAGCTGCCGCGATAGCCCCGGGCCGAGCTTCCCCTCCGCGCTCACCCGCGGGATGCAGGAATGCGATGCTGCCGGGGCCAGCGGAGCTGCGGGCTCAGCGGGCTCGCCCTGCAGCACCGCGATTCTCCGCCTGCGCCCGCTGATCCTCTCCTGCTCCTCCTGCTCCTGCTCCTCCCCTTCCTCTCTTTTCCCCTTCCCCTCTCCTCCTCTTCCTCCCGCTGCTCCCCCGCTCGCATCCCGGACCCCCCTTTGCCACCCCCTGTGCCCCGCGGCCGCCGCAGCAGCGGCTGTTGGGGAGGGGGCAGCACCCCCTGAGCCTGCAGGGGAGACAGAGCAACTGAGAGTTAGGAATCGAGCATCGAGAAATGCTTGGACTAGAAGGGGGCTGACAAAACCCTATGTTTGCTGGAATTTACGGTGCTTACAAGAACAGGGGAGAGCAAGGCTGCAGGATAAGATAAAGAGCTGGGGTGGGCGAACAGGATGCAAGGACAAAGGCACCACAGGATAAGGGGGATTCTCCAGATCCCTGAACCCAGGAAAACTGGTATCAAAGTCCAGAAGATGAGCAAAGGAGTAAAAAGAATATGTGCAAGGAGACAAGATGAAATGTTCAACTGAGAGGAACACTGTTTCCTTTTTCCCAAGGAGCCGTGTGGAGCAGAAAGAGGCGTGTAGCTAATTGTAGTATGAAGCAGAGCAGGCAATGAATATGTATTAGGTGTATTGTGCAATTGTAGTTTGTAGAGAATAAAAAGAGAGGTGCAGGTCGCCAAAGGTGTGCGTGGTTTTGGAGGAGTTATCCCCCTGAGCGCTGAATAAATACATACCTACTCTTATACCTTATTTTGTGCGGTATAGAGAGTTTTTCCGCGCTTCACAGGGCTGGGCAGGGGGCTCGGGGCCCCCAGTGCAGATCCGTCCGTGCCGTCCCCCTCCCCCCGAGCCCCAGTTCCGCTCCCGGGGGTCGCTGGATGCGAGGGGGTGGCGCAGGTGGGGTGGGAGTGGGGAGCGCTGGGCGCTGCGGCTCTGCCGCTGCTACAAACACATGTTGTGGGATTGGCTTCTCCTGAATATTCAGAGAAATACTGCGCCGCCCCGGCCCCGCTGCCCCCAGAGCCCGGCCCGAAGCGACCGGCCCGGCCCGAGTTCCCCCGCCCGCCGCGGCAGCGCAGGGCCGGGCGCCCTTGGCGGCTTTCGGCTTTGGCTCTGCGCTCTGAGGGGAGGGAATTTTGTGTTTCTGCTGCGGGGCGTTTTATTTTTCGGTGCGGCAGGCGGAGCTGCGGCTATGGGCAGGAGTGTTAGGCGGGAGTGTGGTAGTTGTTAGTCTCCCTTTTCCGCCACCGCCAGGCCGCTTTTTGTTTCTGATTTCTGTTTTTGCTTCTGTTTTCCCCTCTCTGCCCGCGCAGCCCCTCAGGGTCCCTCAGGCTCGGCGGTGGCGCGGGGCAGCACGGGAAGGGCTTTTCCCGCCGGCGGCAGCCGAGCGTGAGGGCCCCGGGCGGCGGCGGGAGAGGAGGAGGCTGCGCTGGGCGAGCAGCGGGGCCGGGCACGGTGCGGCCGGGCACGGGCTGCGGGCGATGGCGGGAGAGGAGGAGGCTGCGCTGGGCGAGCAGCGGGGCCGGGCACGGTGCGGCCGGGCACGGGCTGCGGGCGATGGCGGGGCCCTGCCCGGTGTCTCTCTGCCAAGGAGATTTCTGTGCGGGTCGCTTGGAGTTTTGTTTGATGGCGCTTTTCCCACGCCTCCCCCGCTGCTTCTCCAGCCCGGGCGAGCGGGAGCGCAGCGGGGCGAGGGAGCGATGCAGAAATGGAGGCGGCAGGCGGGGCAGGGGCGCGGCGGGTTCAGAGTCCCGCACACCGGGTTTAGGGTCTCACGCTGCTGCCCGTGCAGGGACGGGGCAGGAGCTCCGGCGGCTCCTAAAGACTCCCTCCTTCCCTTGCCGGGAGCAGTGGGGCGTGCTGAGGGTGACTGAGAGGGGAGGAAGATTAAAGGCCCTTGTGATGTCACCGTTGTTATAATTACATATTATATTATTGGCTTTTCGCAAGTATTAAAATGAATGCTATGTGTATAATGTTGGAAAACTTTGCTGTATGAATATAGTTTCTTTTAGTTCTGCTCTTACCAAAACTTAGAAATAGTAATGTGATAAATATCTATATTTCATGGTGATGTAAAAAGCTTTTGCTCATGTAACTAACTCGGAGAATGGTAAAAAGGGAAGATATCCAGGAATTTCTACACATTCTTGGATTATTCTGTCTGGATGAGCACAGGGGTGACTAACACCAGAAGTCCAGGGAAGGAATTTATTGATCTTCGTTATCTGGGAATGCGCTGACAAGAAGGAGCATGAGCCCCAAGGAGAAAAAAAAGTTAAAAATAAAAAGTTTTTAAAAGTTGATTTACAGGTTGAATAGTACATGAAGCTCTAGGAATATGCAATACATTGATGCAATTTCTAAATTGTTTTCTGAGTTAGTATATGCTCTGGGCTGTATGTCAAGCACCTGACCTTTATAACCTTTGGCTTTATTGTTTGTCTCTTACTGTCTTTTATTAAACGTTTTGAAATTTACCAGGAAAGTGAATCTTACTTTTCACACCATGGAGTACCTGTGACTGCTCCTGACCTCTCTTTGGCAGCCCAGATTCTTCTAGGATGTGACCACGGAGTGCCTGTCACTGCCAGGGACCTCCTGGCTCCTTAGAAGCCCCAGAGAGCCCTGTGATGCCACCGTGGAAGCCCTGTGAGTGCAGGTGAGCTCAGGGCTCTTTAAAAACCTGTCTCCCTCTGGGATGTGAGGATGGAGGCCTTGGGAGGGCTTTTGACCTGAGTGCTCTTTAGTAGTTCATAGAAACCTGGGATGTCACCATGGAGCCCTTGTCAGTGCCAGTGACATCAGAGTTCTTTGGCAGGGTGGAGACACGAGGGATGTCAGCACAGAGCTGCTGTCACTGCCTGTGACCTCCGTGTTCCTTAGGAGCTGTGGCACCACTGGCATGTCACAATGGAACCCCTCTGAGTGCCTGTGGCAAAGCACTTCTTTAGCAGCCTGGAGCCCCCTGGGATGTCCCTGTGGAATTCCTGTAACAGTGTGTGACCTCATGGTTCTTTTGCAGCCTTTGACACCCCTGGAATGTCACCCTAGAGTCCCTATGAGTGCCTGTGACATCACAGCTGCTGAGCAGCCTGGAGACACTTGTGATGTTGCCATTGAGACCCTGTGACAGCCTGTGAGGTCAGTGTGGTTTGGCAGATGAGAGACTGCTGCAATGTCACCATGGAGCCCTTGGGATTGCACATGACCTCAGTGTTCTTTAGGATCACAGAGACCACTGGGATGTAAGCATGGAACCTCGGTGAGTGCCTGTGCCAAATGGGCTCCATGGCATGTAGAGACACATCTGTTATCCTCTGGTGAGTGCTTGGGAGCTCACAAGTCTTTGGAGGGTGAAAGAGGTCTGGCATGTCACCATGGAGTCACTGGCCTCATGTGACCTCAGTGCTCTTTAGCAGCCCAGAGAGACTTGAGATGTCACCATGGGCACCCTGTGCCTGTTTGTGATCTGTCTCCTTTTGAACAGGCAGGAGACAGCTCTGATGCCACCATGGACTGCAGTGGGTGCTGGTGGTTCAGGGAGGTGAGGGCAGGGGAAGGAACATGTGGCAGGTGTCGCTGGGAGCCGCTCTGGCACTCAGTCAGCAGGGACAGCACCAGAGCCCAGGCCTGGGAAACTCTTGTGTCCCCCACAGGCCAAGTGTTGTGGGACCGGGGGGTTTCTGGACGGTCACTGGACAGACTCAGGAGATGATTATTTGCTGTTCTTCAGGGTTGTATTTTATTATAGGGCGTGGGTATATGAGAGAGCTTAGAGAAAAGTTAGAGATTAGAGGTAATAAGAGCGAGGAGGAGGAGAGGAGGAGCGGGGAGAGAAGAGAGGAAGAAGAAGAAGAGACAAAAGCAGAGAGAAGAGAGGAGAAGCAGAGAAGAGAGAGAAGCAGGAGAGAGAGAGAGATTTTCCATTTGCAGTACAATAAGTATTATTCCATAATGAATAATCTAAATTCAAATAACCAATCTAATACAATATACTAATTTCCTAATATTTGCATGCAACCTAGAGGAACAACTAAATTACCATGTTTTATGGCTTTACTCTTGTCTTGAGATCTTTCCTGCCAGGCTTGAGACAGGATATCTGGTGCTTCTTTGGCATGTATGGTATTTGGTTTTATCTAAACAAAGGAAGAGGGCCTCAAACCTTAACATAACTATTTTCAGCATCCTGTGTTAAATACTGCTAACATCCTATTTCATCTATTGCTTCAGAACTACTTGCTAGGCATTCATAAGTCTTTGCTATTCCTTCACCAATATCTCCCCCATTTCATTGAACAACAAAAATATTAGAAACTATCTTGGCCATTATTTTCCTTATACACTGGAGTATGCAGGGTAAAAACACTAATAACACAACTATTATTAATAGAATAAACAGCCTATTTTATAGAGTTCCTTTAGCCAAGAGGCAAAGCTCCAACCTTCGAACAACCTGTCTAGCCAGGTTGGATTGCTTGTAGTATTTGGTTAGCTAAATCCTTTAAATTTTGCAACTGTTTATGAATGGAAACAGAATGATCTGATAAATTCATGCAAGCACAATCCTTGAAAATCTTCACAGCCATGCCCATGAGCCAGTAAAAGGAAGTCAAGGGCTGCCTCTGTTTTGTAGAGTGGCATGTTTCACTGCTTCTTCATCTGTCAACAAGTCACTAATTGCAATTGATGTGGCATTTACTTCTTTACTGAGCCAACATCCCAACTGATTTAACTGTCTCAGAGCAAATGAAGTGCTCACCTGAGGTAAAAAAATGCTTGGGATAATTGTCGTGCCAGAGTTCCACGTGCGAAGTAAGTCACTTTCAAAATGATGTCCTGTGGAGGATCTGATTTTTCTATTTTTCTTTTTGACCACCTCTTTAACACTGGGGGCTGTTATGGTAAGTTGTCCAAGTGCACAGGGGCCACCTTCTATATATGAAGGTATGCCCTGCCATGCTCTGTCTCCACAAATGAGCCAAATTCCCTTGGGAAATCGTATTGGAAGTTTGCTAAATCGACTTGCGTGTGGCTCAAAATATGTGAGAAGTTTAGTTTGATTACACCAAAAAGTCACATTGCTATAAACTGGGTGATATGGGGTAACATTTAAATGAGGACTGTCTCCTTCCATGAGATGAAAGAAATAACAACTGTTCATAGTTACTGAACCTAAGATTTCAAGCTCTTGGAGATCAAATTGATCAGCTTTAAAATTGTCAATGTAAGTTTGATGTCTTTGGCTGGGAGTTGGAGATGCATGATGATCATCGTATGGCCAGTACCTTTCAAGGGTGACATTGTCGAAACCCTCTGGCAAAGGTACTCCTACTAAACAGGTTGAAAAAGGTTTGTCAGGACTTGTGTTAGATAAGCAGATGGTGTCGGAGCCTGCTGACTTGGCTAAGGAAACCCAGATATTTGTCTGGGGTTGATTCACTGGTAACGCTTCACTACAAAAGCTAAAACAAAGGAAGAAAAACAACATGCATTCATGCAAACAATGAAACTCCATTCTTTTCTTGAACTGTTTCTCTTGGTCACTTTCTCCTGATGATTCTGCACAGTTCAGGTCTGGGTGCTTGCTTCCTGGCTTCTTGCAGGATCACTGGCTGCTGTGGAGGCTTCAGCAGGTTTTGATGCACAGTGGGGCTTCACATTCTTTGCTGGCACCCACTTGAGGCCTCCATCTGTGGAAACACACACAAACCCTTTTCCCCATATTATGAGGTTGCATGGTCCCTCTATTTGTCCTGTTTCTAAGTTTTTAACCAAGACTGGGGGGGTACTCCTTCAATTTTGCTTTTCTGTTATTTAAAAAGTGTCTATAAATAGGAAGATTTGGCTCGTCTGCAGAGCTGTTAAAAAAATTGTAGACATACAATGTTTTATTTAGCCTCCTTTGAGGTGAGGCCTGAGGATCTTGCCCTTTCTGTTGATCTAAAATGCGTTTTAGAGTCTGATGTGTCCTTTCTATTATTCCCTGACCTGGGGGCAAATGAGCAATGCCAAATGTATGGCGAATACCCCAGTCATTTAAAAATGCAGCCAATTCATGTGAGGTATAAGAAGGACCATTATCAGTTTTGACCTCTTGGGGGATACCTAGATAAGAAAAATCTTATGAAAAATGCTGGCAAACATGCTCAGCCATTTCCCCTGTATGCACAGAAGCAAAAATTGCATTTGAAAATGTATCCACAGAGACATGGATGTTTTTTCAATCTTCCCAAAAGAGGGATACTTAGTAACATCTGTTTGCCATTTCTGCAAGCTCTCCAACCCTCTTGGGTTGGTGGCTCCAGTAGCAGGAAGTGGCAGAACTAGCTGGCAGTCAGGGCAAGCTCGTACAATATTTTGTGCTTGCTCTAAGGTAATGTGAAAATCTCGTTTAATTGCCTGTGCATTTTGGTGAAAGAATGCATGGCTCAATTTGGCTTGTTCAATAGTGTTAGGCAGAGTCATTGCAGCAAGCACTGAGGTATCTTCCTCATCATAGACAGCTGATGCCAAAGCATCTGCTCGAGCATTTCCCTCTGCCATAAATCCTGGGAGGCCTGAATGGGCCCTTATGTGGGAAATAAAATAAGGATTAGTTCTGTGAGATGGGATTTGGTAAAGACAGGTAAGCCAAAGACATAACTTATCATTGTTCACATCCTTTAGAACTGATCCCTCAATTCTCTTGACAATATTAGCAACATATGCTGAGTCAGTTATCAAGTTGAGAGATTCTGGAAAGAGCTGAAAAGCCCTTACAACTGCTGCTAACTCTACAATCTGAGGAGAACCTTCAACCTTTTGAACATCTTGTTCCCAAGCTTTTGTTTCCATATTTTGCCATGTAACTACTGAATTGTGCGTTTGCCCTGATCATCAGTAAAGACAGTAATTGCTTCTAAAGGTTCTTCACTGATCAGAGGTTTTTCTTTGTAGCATAATTTAGCTTTGGTCATTTTGTGTGCCGGTAAATGAATGGAGCAAACGCCTGGAAAATCAAGCAAGGCATGCAGCAAGTCTTCTGATTTTTGCATTGCCCACTCAAAATAAGTTTTCTTCATGGCCAAATAGATAATTGCAAATTCACAACCTGCTATTGAAACAAGCCTTGCTCTACCATTGATGATGATCTGAGACATCATTTCTAAAGGTGTGAGGAATGTCTTTGGCGACCTGTAAGAAATGAAAACCCATTCAACCATTAACAAGGGATCTTTTTGAGAGGGGTCCCATTGAAAGATGAGACCACACAGTCTCAGCTCTTGTCCTAAAATTGCAAGGAAAAAGGCTTTGTCTGGCATACAGCGATGTGCCTGCCTGGTTCACAGGTCTTCTGTAATTTTTTCTAAGGCTTTGCAAGCTTCAGGTGTGAGAGACCATGGGGATCTAATGTTATTGTCCCCTTTCAACAAGTCAAAAAGTGGAGCAAGTTCATCAGCAGTGATTCCTAACACAGGTCTGACCCAGTTGATCTCTCCTAAAAGCCGTTGTAGATCCTGTAAAGTGTGAACCAGTCTGCATTTGTACTTTCTGAGGCACAATAGATTTTTCTGTTAATTTCCAACCCAAATATTTCCAGGGAGCAGTCTCTTGTGTTTTTGATTCAGAAATCACCAGTCCTGCTTTTGTGATTTCAGCAACAACACTATCACGGGTTGTCTCCATTTGTTTCTGCATTGGAGCTGCTATTAATAAATCATCCATATAGTGGATTATGAATGATTCTGGGAATTGCTCACAAACCAGAGAAAAGGCATGGGCTACGTAATACTGGCAGATGGTTGGAGAATTTTTCATTCCTTGTGGCAAAACGAGCCAATGGTACCTTTGAAGTGGTTCCTGCAGGTTTGTGCTTGGAACAGAGAAAGCAAAGCAAGGTGCATCGTCTGGGTGTAGTGGAATGTTAAAGAAACAGTCCTTTAGATCGATAATGACAAGCAGCCAGTCTCTTGGGATCATGGAAAGGTTGGGCAGGCCTGGCTGTAGGGCTCCCATGTCTTCAATCACTGCATTAATTTTTCTGAGATCGTGTAATAATCACCAGGTGCCAGAGGCTTTCTTGTGGATTACAAATACAGGCAAGTTCCATGGGCTGGTAGTGGGTGTGATGTGGCCTTTTTGCAGCTGTTCAGCCACTAGGTTCTTAAGAACACTCAGCTTATTGTTTGTTAGGGGCCACTGGGCTTGCCAGATGGGGGTGCCTGTTTTCCAGGTTAATTTTAAAAAGCTGAGTGTCTCAGTGACCCCTACTAAAAATCCAGTTCAATTCTGGCTCCTCATTGAGAAAGCAAATCTCTTCCCCACACTGTGATGTGTCTTTGCACTACATAGGGAAGAACCAATGCCTTTTTCCCATGTGGTCCTGTAATGCTGACCACAGACTCACTCTGTGGGCATGGAGTTGCACCCCCAATGCCTGTGAAAGCATCTGGGGGAGTTATTAATTTCCATTCTGCTGGCCAGTAATAATAAGAAATCACAGTAACATCTGCCCCCGTGTCCACCATACCCTTGATTCTAACTCGAATCCCACCAACAGACTGTTCACAAGTCATCATGGGGCGTTGTGTACTTATGTGTTGAATCCAAAAAACTTCAGGTTTGTCCTGATTAGATGAGGGATCACAAGGTGGCATATGCTCTGTGGTCCCCATAAACAGTGCTATAGCATTAGCTATAGGGGCCTTAGGTGGAATATGCAAGGGAGGATAACAGGCATTAGCTAACACTCGTAGTTTTTCATAGCAGTTGACAGAAAATACACAAGGCAAAACAAGCAGTCCCAGAATACCATTCATCTCTTTGCCAATAACCAAAAAGTCCTGCCTGTATTGAGAAGTCCCAGTAATTCCTGTAGGGATATAGGTATAACTACTGTCCTTTAAAAATGTTATTGGCTTGGAGGCAGCCAAAGTGCACCAGAACCCTGGGGGCAGTAAGCCTGTGGCATAACCTGGGGTTCTGCTGGTGATGGAAGAATTGGCGTCTGGGCTGGAGTATTTACAAATCCTCCCTCGGGGTTCTGTGGTGCCATAACTTGTTTCACCACGCGGTGGCGCTCCGCGCTTGTCTTCGAGTTTTTTGAATTGTTTTTCTTGCTTACATCAGGTTTGGCTCGGCACTGCCAGCAGATATGACGTCCTTTTTTGCATTGGAGCAGCGATCCGATGTCTGTATCATTCTTCTAACTTCTGAGCAGTTCCTCATGATATGACCTGTTTATTTTTAGAAATGACAGGGTCCTGATGTGACAGCAGTAGGCATTACAGCCCTACTGGTATTGTTTTGTTGAGAATTCAGGTGCAGAGCAGCCAGTATTTCTATGAGTTTCTGATCACGTGCTTCTGCTTGTGCTGCTAATGCAGCAGTTTGTGATGTCTGAGCTGTGGGAACTCTTTCAAGTTGTTCTCCCAGGGTTTTACCAAGTTCGTTTGCTTGAATAGATGCCACCTGCTGCAAACTTCCTATTTTGTTGCAGGCATCTATCATTTCAGGCACTGTTGGCTTTTCCTTTGCTATTGCTTTAATAGCTTTTTTGCAGTCTGCATTGGCATTATTTTCAACAATGTCTCGTACCATTATTGGATGGGCTATGTCATCAGAACACTGTCTCTCAGCTGCCTGTATTACTCTATCCACAAATGTGGTAAATGGTTCAGATTGTTCCTGGGTTATGAGGTTATATGCTTTTTCAAAGACTCCTGCAGATTGAATCTGTAAGAAAGCTCTGTGTGCCATTTTTTTAATGTCCTCTAGGGCTGTTCTAGGTAAATTCATTTGCTCCTCGTTCCTGTCATCAGGATGATCACCAGTCAGTTTGGTTAAGGTCAGGGCACGTAGTTCTATATCTGGACTGTCTCTGTATGCTGCTAGTGTCTCTGTGAGCACACGTTTCCATTTCAGTTCCCACAGTAGATACTGTGAGTCAGTAAGCGTTACTGTAGCCAGATTCTTACAATCATTGGGTGTAAGTGTATGTCCGTCTAACGTGCTCTTTAACAGCTGTTTGAAATAGGGGGATGAGATGCCATTGTCCCTCAAAGCTTTTCTTAATTTTTAAATTTCATGTGATGGGATGGGGGACCATCTTCTGGGACCCCCGGGCTGTGCATTAAATATGACCGGCATTGCTAACATATTAAGGCTTTCGTCTTTGCAGATATCGCATCTGATTTCCTGCCAGTCAGTGGAAAGGAAATCGTCATAATATTTCGGGAGGTTTATGTCTGGCGGATTTTAGAATACAGTGTCTCGGTGTAAAGCGGAGATGCCTTTTGCACAAACGGCAAAGCATTTGCGGGTGTAAAATAGTTCCTTGTTTGCTCCATTATTAACGGAGTGCTGTGACATCACCTCCCCCCCTGTCTTTTATAACGAGTGTTCCAGGGTGTGATAATAAGGCTGAACTGGAGAATTCTGGTCCCGGGTTGGGTTGCGGTGCTGTAGGCGAGAGCGTGGCTGGAGCGCGGCGGGCCGGAGGCGGGGCTGCGGTGAAGGCGGCACGGCCGGATCCGGGACCGCGGCGGCGATGGGCAGCGGCGCGGGGAACGCGGGCTGCTCGGGAGGGTCGGGGACGGGGCACCGCGACGGCAGCGCCGGCACCGGACAGCAGCTGTGCAGCGACGGCTCGGGTGGAGGGGCGAGAGAAGGCAGGCGGGCCGGCGACGCGGCTGCAGCCGCGCTCCGGACGGGAGGGCGGGTCGGGGACGGGAGCTCCCCGGGAGCGCTGCTGGCCGGGACTGGGGAGCCGAGCCGAGGCATCGCCGGAAAAGGTTCCGGCGGTGGCATAAGCGGAGGGGGGGGCACGGGCAGCGGGGGGGATTCAGGGTGAGCCCCCCCCACCTCGCGGCTGGGCACGGGGCTCGCCGCTGCTGGCTGGGATAGCAAGGCCAGTAGGAAAACGCGCGGGATGGCGGCAGCGCCGCGCCTTGGGGGAGGGGCTGCGAGGGGATGCTGCGGGGTTTGGGGGGCGCTGGGCGCACATGGCTTGCGGCAGGGGTGGATTTGGCCGTGGAAGGCACGGCGGGCAGAGCCAGGCCGGCTTTGGCGGTAAAGAGCTTCAGGAGAGCCCGACAAGCCGGGACTAGCTCTGCTGCAGCCTTATCTCGGCAATAAATTTGATTAAACAATTTTATCCCGACTGTCTCCCAAAAAATTTTGGTAAAGAGCAAAGAACTGTCTGCATTAGGAAAATTAAGTACGGTCCACTCTAAGAGATTCTTTAGCTCATGTTTAGGCAAGTTATGCTGACTAGTACGTAATAAATATTTCAGTTGCTTATACAGGGCTCTTTCATGGGCAGAATGAGTGTGTCCCATCATGAATTTTGAGTACTAACCTCGGTTTCCGCCGATACAGTGCCGAATTTCCGGGGTCCCTCAGAAAATCGCTGCCCAGACGATTTCTCTGGGCGGCAGGCACTGTGTTTCCGCTCCCCTCTCTGAGCTCCAGTCCAACACGCTGTTTTAACAACGCTGGACCGTGCTCACGAAAACCGAGGAAGTAATTAAAAGTAGTTGAAATTACCGTCTATGGAGAAAAGTCCCACAGCTGAAGAAGACGAACTGGCCCATTAAGACACGTTGAGGCGCCAATCTGTGGGACCTCTTGGTGTTCTCGGACGGTTCTTAGGGACAAACTCCAGAGCCCAGTATAAGCTGATGGTTACAGTAACAATTTATTACACACACAGAGGGCGTGGGTATTGAGAAATCCTACCGAGGGCTGCCTGCTGCAGCCCAAAGTAGGACAGGAATTGGGAATGGGATATTGGGATAGAAAAAGGATAATATAATGAAGGGAGGGAGGAAGAAAGAAATGAAAAGCAGAGGGTAAGCGTGAGGAGGAGAGAAAGGAGGGTGAGGGGTTACGAGAGAGAGTAGAGGAGGGGGAGTGAGGAGCGAGGAAAGAGAAGGGAGTGAGAGCAAGAGAGAAAGAGAGGAAGAGTAAGAGAAAAGTAAGAGGAGAAAGAAAAAGAGAAGTAAGAGAGGTAAGAGCAGTAAGAGAAGTAAGAGAAAAGAGAGCGATTTCCCGTTTACAACACTTTAAATTTCTTTCTACTATGAATATTTCAATTTCCGCTAACCAATCTAGTATCAAATACAAATTCTGTAGCATTTACATACAGGCTATAGGAGTTTTCGTATTACCATAGTGTGTTGTACTTTTTTTATTTTGTTTCACCATTTCATTCTCCCCAACACCCCACTCTCTCCCAGTCGTTGATTCTCCAGTGCTGAGCGCTGCCGTGCCGGACACGCTGGATCTCCAGGAGGAGCTGGAGCCCAAGGCAGCAAAGTGGCACCATTGACATTGCCAATGCATTTTTCTCCATCCCTTTGGCAGCAGAGTGCAGGCCTCAGTTTCCTTTCACCTGGAGGGACGTGCAGCACACCTGGAACTGACTGCCCCAGGGGTGGAAACACAGCCCCACCATCTGCCACGGACTGATCCAGGCTGCACTGGAAAAGGGTAAAGCTCCAAAACATCTGCAATACATCAATAACATCATTGTGTGGAGGATCAGGGCAATAAAAGTATTTGAGAAAGGAGAGAGGATCATCAAGATTCTGCTGGAAGGAGGTTGCTCAGGGCATTGGGCACCCCAGTTCCAGCGGCTCTGGCTGCGCTGGGAGACCTCTGGGAGTGGAGGAGGAGTGGCAGGAAGAGGAGGCGCGATTTTGGAACCACGCACTTCTGTCGCCGGCTCACTGAGGCCGCAGTTTCCCCGACTCCAGCAGCATTGCCCCCAAAATCCCACAGGTGAGCGGGGAGGGGTAGCTCGCCCCAAATCCATCATGGGAGGCTGCAGGTGGATTTTACTTTGCGGTTCACAGGATGTTTGGGTGTTGCAGGAGCCCAAAGCCGAGCCGCAAATGGCCCTGGCGGGATCTTGGCGGCTCCCATGTGGGATCGCCCAGTATCGGCGGGGAGGGGGCGATATAGGTTCTGGGGATCCCCGGCAGAGCCGGGGTGGAAGGCGGGAGCCCCGGAGCAGGGAGAGCGCGGAGGGGCGATCCCGGAGCCGGGGGACCCCCGGCAGCCTGGAGGGGTGCGGGAGGTTGGTGCTGAGCGGGCTCCGGGCCCCCGAGGCTGAAAGGGGCGCTGACTGCTCCAGCTGCCCTTGGGCAGCGCCACCATCAAACCCAACACGCTCAGCCCTTGTTTTCCTCCGGAGACCAGGATTTCCCAAAGCTTGGGTGCATTGAGGAGGAGAAAGCCATGAGGATGAGGTCAATGTTCAGGGAGCCGCAGGCAGGTGAGGAGGAAGTCAGTGCCCCTTTCCCCCTGTGTCCTGCTCCATCTCCCAGCCCAGCACGGCCCCGGCTGCAGCACAGCCCTGGGGGGATCTCCTTGCCCTTGCCTCTGGTACGGAGGCAAATCCCATCCTGTCCTTGTCCTTCCTCCCCCAGACAAGGAGCTGAGCACGGACAGCAGGGAGGACAAATCCCCGTGGCACAGCCTCGGGCAAGAGGCCGTTTGCAGCGGCTCCACGGCGCAGGAATGCAACGGGGAGGAAAAGCCCCGCAGATCCCGCAGCAGGAGGGGCTGCAAACGCACAGCCCGGGGATCCCAGCAGGAAAGAGCCAGCCTGGGCCGGGGAGGCGGCCGGAGCTTGGAGCCCTACGAGTGTGATAAATGCAGAAAGAGTTTTAAGAGCAGCTCCAGTCTTCTCCAGCACTGTCGCATTCACAAGGATGAGAGCCCTTATGAGTGTCTTGACTGTAGAAAGGACTTCAAGCACAACTCTGCTCTCATCAGTCACCGGCACATCCACACTGGGGAGAGACCCCATGAGTGTCCTGAGTGTGGGAAAAGCTTCTCACACAGCTCTCACTTGACCAAACACCAACAGGGTCTCCACTGAGGGAAGCCCTGTGAGTGCCCCGAGTGAGGGAAGAGCTTTGTGCGCTGCTGCAGCTCCATCCCCATGGCAGGATCCACGCTGGATGATCCCCAGGGACCCCCGGTGGGCAGAGCCCCACTGAGCCTTGGTGCTGCTGATCCGTGTTGGGAAGACACCTGGCTGGGGGCTCCACATCCTCCTGGCTCCCATCCCAGTCCAATTCCCATTCCCGCTCTCATTCCCTCTTCCTGTCCCGTATTCTCTCCCCGGTTGTCGTTCCCATATTCCCCCTCCCATATTCCCTGTCTGTTGGGAAGGATAAGGATTTGACAGGAAGCTCTCACAGATATATATGTACAACATTTCCATTTCTGTATCCAGTGCAGGTCCTGTGTTCCTATTCCCAATCCCGTTCCTGTATTCCAATTTCCATTCCCTGTCTCGTCCTCTAAATCCCCATCCGATATTCTCTTCCAATTGCTATTTCCATATTCTGTGTCCCATTCCCTTATTCCCAGTCCCCATTCCTCTTTTTATTCCTGTTCCCATTCCCAAATGTTGGAGTGTGGAACACAGAAGCTTCTCTGAGTCCCTCTGAGACATAACAGAATGAACAAATTAAATTAAAAACCATTAGAAAAACTAAAGTACGTTAAGCCACTCCAACAGGAAATAGTTCTGTGCTTCAGTTTTAAGTAAGTAGAAATATTAAGAGTCATAGATATGAAGTAGAAGTATAAATCTTAGTTTGAAGTACTTTGAAATATGTATTAATTGCCTTAGAAAGTAAAAGCTGTAGAGTCTGATGGGAATACCAAGCTGCATTGAGAGCTTAAAAACACAGCCCTAGACAGAATAAAAACAGAGTAAAAATATTTTTTATATTCTTCCCATAGAACACATAGGCCATGTGCACTAGTTAGACATGAACGTTCGTATTAGAAAACCAGAATTCTAATACATTTGGTAAACATTCTTCAGGTTCATGGTTTTGACTCACTGACTAACTTGTCAATAAAAGTTCGTGTATTGGAGCCAGAGCTCTCTCTCACTCCTCTCTCGTCGCTCTCTCTTTCCCTCTGCCATCATCATCACCACTACCACCACATGAAACAATAAGAGGAGTATAATGAAGTAGAAAAGAACAGAAGAAAGACCAGGGAGCATCTGCCTCTGGAGACTCTGCACCAGCCGCAGCTTCGACCTCTTGCAGCAGAGAGCTGCTCCTGCTTCCATCGGGACTTTATGGCAGAGAGATTGAACAGGGACTGGAGAGCCTTGGGCTCTTTGCCTTTGGAGCCTGACGTGCCTTGACAAGAAACAACTTTACAGCAGCCAGCAGCTGCTCTGCTCTGGGAAGATCTAAAGCCACAACCAATCCCCACAGCCAGTGCCAGTCCCAGTGCCGTTCCTGAGGGCGCCTCTGCCACGGGGGCCTGAGGGCTCCACAGCTCGGGCTGCCTGTGCCACACGAACCCTTCAGCCCTGCTGCTGCCCTTGGCCAGCTGCAGAGAGCACAAGGCTTTGGGCATTGCTCAGGGCCCCCAGCTGGCCACAGCAGCCCATCCTGCCAGCAGCCCTGGGCTCAGAGCCCTCCCTCCTGCTGGGGCCGTGCAGGGGCCATGGGCCTGCCCCAGGCTCCTGTTCTTGGCACTGGGAGTGACTGGGAATTACTGCAGGCATGCTGAGGGACACTGGGATCATACTGGATCATACTGGCAGCAATTGGGACTGCACTGAGCATGACTGGGAGTGGCTGTGAGCAACTGAGATGAGGCTGGAACAAACTCAGGGCAACTGGCAGTGACTGGGAACATGCTGGCAGCAACTGGGATACACTGGGAAAGATTGAAACCATAGTGGCAGTAAATGGGAGAACCTGGAACCACATTGGATTAATGGAAGCAGCTATGCCTGTGCCAGGGCCATACTGGGATCCTACTGGAACTGGCTGGGATCATACTGGAATCAGACAGGGAGTGACTGGAAAATTGCTGGCTGTGACTGGAACCATGCTGGAGGTTACTGGGAGCAACTGGGCCCACACTGGAAATGACAGGGAGTCACTCTGGACATGACTGGAATAATACTGGGACTGACTGGGAATGACTGGGATCATACTGGGGTGACTGGGTGCAGTGGATCATACTGGGAGCAACTGAGATCATAGCAGAAGTGACTGGGACCGTACTAGGAGTGACTGTGTGTCTTACTGGGATCATCCTGAGAGCCACTCAGATTACAATGGGTGTGAATGGAACCAGACTGGGGGTTACTGGGAGCTACTGGGCCCATGTTGGGAGGCAAATGTGGCACATTGTGAGCAACTGGGATCAATTGGAAAGTACTGGAACCATGTTGAGGGAACTGAGACCAGAAGTGGAATTATACTGGGAGTAAGTGGAACTATACTTTGGACAACTGACAGAAATGGGTCTTGCTGAAGGCAACTGGGAAAGACTGGGATCATTCACAGGTAACTATAACCATACTGAGCAACTGGGATATACTGGGAGAGTCTGTCACCATACTGGGGGGACTGGAACCACACTGAGAACAGCTGGGATCATGCTGGGGAAAACTGAGAGTGAGTGGGACCATGCTGAGAGGAACTGGGAGGAAATGTGAGTGACTGGGATACAGTGGGAGAGACAGGGAGTCACAGGGATTGTACTGGAGGCTAGTGGGGTCATGTTAGCATTGACAGGGAGCAACAGGGATCACAATGGGGGCCACTGGCATCATACTGGGAGCGACTGCGACTGTACTGGGGGCAATTGGGAGAACTGGGAACACACTGGACAAAAGCTGGAGGAACTGGCAGCAACTGGGACCCTGCTGGGGGCAAAGTGTGTCACAACTGGGAATGACTGGGAATGACTGGGTTCATACTGGAAGCAACAGGGATCCCGCAGGCACCGAGGGGAAGTGACCAGGATCATACTGGGAGTGACCGGGCTCATACTGGGAGCAGCCATTCCCGGCTCCGGGACCCCCGAACCCCTTTGCGGCCATCGCGCCCCTCCAGCCCCAGCACCCCCACCGGGGTCCCGGCAATCCCAGGGGTCCCTCTCCCCCTCTCGGGGTCCCGCTTTGGGGTTCTGGGGCTCTCCTCTCTCTGGGGTCCCGCTCAGGGAAGCCGCGGCTCTCCCGGGGCTCCCCAATCCGGTGTCCCCCCGCCGATGCCGCCGGCCCCGCGCGGTCCCCACGGGCCCCGGCAGAGCTCGCAGGGCCCGGCCCGGGAAGCCCAACCCCCATTGCGGGGAGACCCGCATCCCCCCGCCCCCGCCGGGGCTCTGCCGCCACCCGGACCCCCAAAAACACCTCCCGGGGACCCCTCGATGTCCCCCCGAGGGGCATCTGCGGCTCGGCTCTGGAGCGCTGCAAGCTCCAAACATCCCCCCCAAAAACCCCCAAACCCAGGGACCCCCCCGGGATATTTGGGGCGAGCTCCCCCTCCCCGGGCACCTGGGATGTGGGGCGATGGTCCCGGGGGGGCTGCGAGTTCACGGAGCTCCGGGATAGCGCGGTTGATTCGCTCCTTCTCTGCTCCTGCTTCTGCAGCCGCTTCTTCCCTCCTCCTCCTCCTCCTCTCCCATTCTGAACAGGGAGGGGATGGGTCAAGGGAAGGGCGGGAACTGTGAGAGGAAAGGGGCGGGGCCAAAGGGCCACACAGTCCTAAAAGGGCCTGGTTTGGCCTAAAATCAGCCAAAAGGGCCTCAAATGCAGCCTAAATCCACAAGGTTTGGCCTAAAATCAGCCAAAGGGGCCTGAAATTCACACCAAAGGGGTCTAAAATCCTGAAAATGGACTTAACATTGTCCAAATGGAGCCTGAAATCCAACCTAAAACTGCCCAGTTTATGCCAAAATCACCCAAACAGGCCTAAAATCTTTGGTACGGAAACCGAGACCAAAATGGGCTCCAGAACTGGGACTGGGACCAAGACTGAGACCAGCACCAACACTGGGACCAGCACCGGGAGAATTCTGGGACTGGGAGCGGCACAACTCCGGGACTGAGACTGAGAGCGGCACCAGAACCAGCACCGAGACTGAGATTGGCACTATGAGAACTCTGGGACCAGCACCAGAACCAGAAACAGCACCGAGACTGAGATTGGCACTATGAGCACTCTGGGACCAGCACCAGAACCAGAACCAGCACTGAGACTGAGATTGTGTCCAAGTTTGGCACAAATTTTAGGAAAAAGACCTCCAAAGGGTCCCCTCCCCCCCTTACAATTCCTTCCTTCACCAAGCTCGGAAAGAATTTTCTTCAGGGGAAAGTGGAAAAAGCTTTTTATTAACAAAATACAAAAGAAACACTTCCCAGCACAGACCCAGATTGAGATGAACTCGGCAGATCTTCGCCGGGAAGGGCAGCAGAGCTTCTTTGGCAGACTTCCAGAGGTGGTCTCCGAAGTTCAGATCCATTTCCTCTGGAGCCGGTGCAAATCTTAGGGATGGGGGGGGAAAGGGAGAGGGGCAGTTTAGGCAGCCGGCGGGGGGGAAAGCAGCTGAAGCAGTGGAGGGGAGGGGGGCAGGGGGACAGCCGAAGCAGCAGCAAAAGCAGCAGCAGAAGCAGCAGCGAAAGCAGCGGCAAAAAGCCCCAAAAGCTGAAAAAACACCCGGCTAGATAAAACAGCCCGGGGGAGGGGCCGGCAGCTCCATGGTGGGGGGTAGGGAGAGGAGCTAGTCAAAACATAACCCATAACAGATTGGCACTATGAGCACTCTGGGACCAGCACCGGCACCAGAACCAGCACCGAGACTGAGATTGGCACTGTGAGCACTCTGGGACCAGCACCGGCACCGGAACCAGCACCGGCACCGGAACCAGCACCAGCACCGAGGCTGAGATTGGCACTATGAGCACTCTGGCACCGATACCAGCACTGGGACCAGAATCACTCCAAGACTGTAACTGAGACCAAGATTGAAAATAGAACTGGTACCCATATAGGACTGAGACTGAGACCAAGACCAGCCCTGCTTTGGGATTGAGATCAACACCAGGATCAGATTCAGCACCAGGAGCTCTTCAACAACTGCTCCAAGACTGGGACCGACACCGGGAGTGCTCTGAGACCTCCGCGTTCACTCCGGGGAGTTTTGGCTGCGCTCCCGAACGGGACTGGGAGGGACCCCTGGGTGGGACAGGGCCCCATCGGTTCACATCGTCCTGGTGCAGCCAGAACGGTCCATATGGTCCCAGTTTGTACAATCCCGGTCCATATGGTCCCAGTTTGTACAATCTTGGTCCATATGGTCCCAGTTTGTACAATCCCAGTCCATATGATCCCAGTTTGTACAATCCCAGTCTGTGTGTTCCCAGTTTGTACAATCCCAGTCCATGTGTTCCCAGTTTGTACAATCCCAGTCCGTGTGTTCCCAGTTTGTACAATCCTGGTCCATATGGTCCCAGTTTGTACAATCCCAGTCTGGAAGACCCTGATCCATCTGGTCCCAGTCTGTGCAGTCCCAGTCAGGAGGATCCCAGTCCATGTGATCCCATCTCCCATGCTCCCAGTCTGGATGGTCCTGCATGGATCACACTGCCAGGGTCTGGAATTCCAGTTCCCAGCCAGGAAAAGTTGTTCCTGCCTGTACTGGTTTTGGTTCTCCAATCTGAGATTTCCCAACCAAGGCACCTATTTATATCATGGCTTTAGCACCCCAATCTTGTTCCCAATCCCCATCTCGTTCCTGTTCTCCTTCCCAAACTTGTTCCCATTCCCAATCCTGTTCCCAATCCCTAACTCTTTCCTGTTCCTGATCCCATTCTCAATCTTCTTACTGTTCCCATTCCCAGTCATGTTCCTGATCCTGATCCCATTCCTATTCCCATTCCAATCCCGATCCCATTACTCGTCTTGATCCCTATCTCGTTCCCATTCCCAATCTTCATCCCATTCCTGTTCCCATTCTCAATGCCAGTCCCATTCCCATTCCCAATTCTGTTCCCATTCCCATTCCCGATCTCATTCCCATTTCTGATCCCTTTCTCATTTGCAATCCTGATCCATTTCCCAGTCCTGATTCTGTTCCCATTCCCAATCCCGTTCCTGATCCCGTTCCCATTCCCAATCCTGATCCTGTTCCCAATCCCATTCCCATTCCCGGTCTCGCTGCTGTTTCCAGGGAATTGTGATCTCAACTTCCACCCCAAACTGAGGGGGTCAAAACTCCCCAATCCCCAAACGTTGGGGTTTGAAGTATTTGGGGTGTCCAACACCTCTGATCCTAAAATTTGGGATTCAGCCCCCCGATCACCAAATTCTGAGGTCAAAAACTCCGAAATCCTGGAGTGTCAACCCCCCCCCCCCCCAGATGACAAATTTTAGGATCACCTCACCTCAACTGCTAACTCTGGGGTTAAATCCTCCAAATCCCCAAAATTTCGTGTCAAACCTCCCCAAAACCCAAATCCTGAGGTGTAAAACACCCTTGACCCCAAGTTTTAGGATCAAACCCCCCCAGACCCCAAACTTTGGGGATAAACCCCCCCAATTCCTAACCTCTGGGGTTTGAAATATTTGAGTGTCCAACCCCTGATCCCAAAATTTGGGTTAAATGCCCCTGATCCCGAAATTCTGGGGTCAAACCCTCTGATCCCAAACCCTGGGGTGTCAACCCCCAACCTAACTTTAGGATCAAATGTCTCCCTTCCCCAAACTTTGGGGTCAAACCCACCAGACCCCAAACTCTCCCCCAAATCACTCTAGCCCTGGGGGGATGCAGAATATCATACAGAATATCATAAAAGATAAGATAGTATAAGGATAAGATAATATAAGAATACGATAATATAAGGCTAGGTAAGATAAGACAAGATAAGATAAGGATAAGATAACAAAGACGATTTGGCTGGTACAAAAAAAGAAGGGGAATTGTAGTAATGCTGAACAAGGTTGAGACACTGGTGGACATGTCTGTACAAATCTGGGCCTTGGGTGGTGTGCACCAGCCAAAAACCATATTTAGTTGCTCTGTTTTGCTGTTCAGTTCTTTCTGCATATTTTGCTGTTTGTTCACATGCTTCTTTCACAAGCCAGCTGTTTGTTTGCATTTCTTAGTTTAGACCAGTGTTTCTAATAGGTGCACAGCATGAGAAAGTTTTAGGAGTTTTTTGATAACTTGTTTGAAACCCCCCAAGGCCGCTGGAACATAAACTATGCTAAATTGGGAGAGAAGAACACCAAGATTAGAAGATTCAAGATAACAAGAGGCGGTGAAACTACATGTGACCACCAATTACTGACTCTGGGGGGTTTGAATGGGTGGATAAACACCCCAAAAATACCAATTGTAGAGTGTGTGCCCACATGGGTAATGGTTCTAGAAATGGATAATTAGGGTGAATTATAAACAATAAATCAGCTTCTGCAAAATCATATTGATCTGCTGTCCAGAAGTCCAGTTTGTTCCTGCAGGGGCTGTGCCCTATAGGGCAGGACCTCATTCCCTATAGAGCAGGACCTCCATCCCCTATAGGGCACAGCCCCATCCCCTATAGGGCACAGCCCCATCCCCTATAGGGCACAGCCCCATGTGTTAGGAAGGATGAGGATTTGACAGGAAGGTCTCACAGATGTGTGTGTATAGCAGAAAGATTTTTGAACATAGAATCTGAAGAAGGAAGAGAGATGAGAGCAAGTTTTGATGTACAAGAAAAGAATTGCTGAGCCAGTCTTACTGGGTAACTGAGAAGGCAAAGGGCAGTGAGGTGGAAGGGGCTTTTATCACTCTGAGCAAAGGATAAATCCACCTCAAACAAAAGATGTTTTTTACTAAGGAAAAGAATTTTCACGGGCAAACAAAAATACCATGTTGCAAGTAGAGAAAAGATCTCAGGATTGTCCACTGAAAAACACTAACCTTTTGTGATTGGAAAACAGTAACAAGAATATTGTAATGTCAGCAGGTATGATAGGCTACAGGTGATAGTGAAGGCATTGATTGGTTGTCATGTTTTAGGATGCTCTGTAATGAAAATTATTTAATGCATTGTAACCCCAACTAGAGGAAGCTTTCAGAGGAACCCACAGATGTGGCTGTCAGGCTGTGGGCTGGGCTCTCGTCACCCACGGCCCGTGAATTGCTGCATCACATGGATACAATAAACAGCATTTTAAATGATAAATAAATTACTGCATCATTTGGATATAATAAGCAGCATTTTAAAGAGCCCACCTGGAGTTCTGCATCCCTCATTTGAGGCTCTTACAATCAGAGTCTTACATGCAGCAGCTTGATGGAGTGTTTTGTTAAATGAATTTCTTTTCATTTATTACCAATTCATGCCAATTTTATTTCTTTTGGATAATACAATCTCTGATGAATAAAAATAAGCGCTGGTTCTGAAAGTGAACAAAATGAGAACACTGTGCCAAAATGCCAGAGGCTCAGTTCCAAAAACTCAGCAGCAAAAAAATGGCTTGAAGTTGTTAGTATTGACATTTACATTTGTTTACGAGGACAGAAAAATACCAAAGTATATTTTTACACTGCTCTATGTAGGGATTTTGCAGGTATTATATCTTTGTAAATGATTTACTGAGTCCTACACAGAAATTGCAGGAAACAGAGTTCTATCTGCTCTTAAGATTTGATTGCAGGAATTGATAGGATGTTGAAAGAAAGCTGTGAGTCAGCTGTGAAAAGTGGTGTGGAAGCAAAGGTCTTTTACATCAGCAATCCCATAACACCAAGGGCTCTGCACTGTTTTAGTTAGACTGTGCAGATGTCAGAATATGATTCTAATACAATTTAGCATGGCCAAAACTGAGGTGAGTCACACTGACATCCAGTCTGGTTTACTCACACTCCAATTTTAAGTTCTGTCATGGCTGTCAAAAGCTTACCATTGCATTAAAGGATGCAGGTTCTTCTGCTTCATGCATTAAGGAGATGAAGAAAACAGAAACTTAAATTTGAGCAATTGCTCTGTTGTCACTAAGAACAAAATAGATATAAGTAATAAAAACCTCTTAAATGTATGCTAGAGAAAATTCTTCCTGGTCAGACACACTTAGTGAACATGGCTGTGTCCTGGTCAGTGTAAATACAGCCAATCATCCATTTGGGCATGTCCTTAAAAACTGCACATGGACTGCACAGTCCTGTTAGGATACCTGCATTTGTACTGCAGTGTGAAATACAAGACCGGGTGCTGGGCATGGGGAAACTTGTTGCTTCCTCTGAGTGCAGTAAGGAGAGTTTAGGGAAACTGCCATCAGCAGAAAGATGAAAGATAATTCTTTAGAATTTGATAATTATCTGTTTTTGAAAGATAATGCTTTTGTTTCCTGCATTTACAGTGCCTTTTGATCTTTTGGGAAACAGAAGTTGCCGATCTTACTTTCATCAAGTTTAAGTTTTCAGAGTGGTCCACACAGTTCACGGTATTCACAGCAGTGTCTGATCAGTCACATGCTGCTGAAGCTCTTCTGAAGATCAGTTTTAATTAATAATTAGTATTTCAAAGACCACTGGTGTGCAATGACTACAGTACAATGACTGGAATGTGAGAGCAGTGAATTAACTTGCAGTGCTGCTGTGTTCTGCACAGCCTGGCAGCTAAAGCAGCAGTCCCTTTATTTGATATGCTCTGCCCCTCTGACCTGTCTCATAGCAGCAAAGCACAGATTTTACTGCTGCCTGTCTGTCATTAAAGTGTGTCAGAAGGTGTTTTGCAGTTAGGCAGTGCATCAAAAATGCCACTTCGGTCAGTGCTGAGTTTCAGTGACAAAAACGCCACAAGCTGCTGTTGCCTTGAATGTTCAGAACCAAAGTCCTGCCAAAACACAGCAGTGGTGATTTGCTGATGCTGTGTCTGGCTCTGTTGCTGTGGAAGGGGTATGGAGCAGTGAAAAAACAGCAACAAGACACTCACCTGCTTGGTGCAGAAAAGAGCAAGAAAGAGCAATTTATTGAAAGAAACCATTGCCTTAAATAAGACAGCTCGTGAAAAACAAAATACAAACAGATCATGGATCAGAGGAGACACCTCTTGTCCCTGACTTTCTCATGGACCTTGCAGGTGTTTATCTCTGTTATGATTCCTTGTCTTATGTTTACAATAGAGAAAGAGTCTCCAGCTTGGGAAAATCCCAGCTGAGGCTGAGAAAATTTCATGGCCTTAAAACTTGACAAAAAAAGGCCTAGCTAAGATGTGCCTAGGCCTTCAGCAGTGTCCACAATTTCCCCTTTTAGTTTTTAAAAAAGAAAAGAAAGAGAAGTGTTTGTAATCCTCCATAGGGCCCTTTGTCAAAGAACAAACACCACCCCTCAGGAGATTTGTGGATACCTGAAGTGCCTAGGGAACTCTTCATACCTGGTGCTTTTAACAAACTTAATTCTAAAACTTAATTCTAATTACAATAACAAAACCCATCACCATTCACCAAACTTATCAAACAGTGAAAAATCCACCACTAAGTAATTATTCTAATACAACAATGAAAACTATATCAACAGTTCCAACATGAACAGATGAATGTCCATTCTCTGTTTGAAGAGGGATCATCTGGTCAGTGTTTTCTCTGGTTGGTGTTTGGTGAGCTGGTCAGCATGTGAAAGCTGAGCTGTGATCACACTCTGCCCCTGGTGCAGGTCAGGGCAGACACCTTGATGGTCAGTAGCAAAGACCCAGGCATGTGTCATCTGAAGCCTGAAATGAGGCAAAGGTGATTCACAATAACTGGATTGGTTAGATCTTTTCTTTCTCTTTTTCCAATTTCTCTGTCCTACAATAGGAACAGCATCAAGCACAGACACAGGAAAAGCCTGAGCCTCTCTCATTTGGATATCATCATTACAAGTTTTCAACTCTTCCCTTAGAACAAGGGAATAGAGCTCAGAAACATCTGCCCCAGCGCTCCCTCCTCCCATGCCCACTGCAGAAATGAAACCAGCCCCTGCTGCTCCCCCTTTGAAGTGAGGACAAAGCCATCGTTGCTGTCAGCACAGGGTGGGAGCAGTGAAGCAGCTGGAAATGCCGATGGGAGGGGTCCGTTCGTGGGGTCCAGCGCTGGCGTCAGCACCGCTCCCGGGTGAACGAATGGAGAAACTGAGGGAAGAAGAGAAGGCAGCCCCACCTCTGCTGAGGCAGAGAAGGGCAGCCCAGACCCTGCTCGGGCGGGCAGGTCGGTCTCCAGCACCGGAGAGGAGGGAGGCGCCGGCAGCAGCTCCTTCTCTGGGGTGGCTGGTGCCGACGGCTCCTCTCAGCAGGCGGGTCACGGTCAGACGGCACCGGGGACGGACGGGCCAGCACCACCCGCACCTTTTCAGGGGGAGGCTCTGCCCCGGCAGGCGGATCGAGCGGCGGCACCGGCACGGTGGAGGGGCCGGCTGACGGCACCTCCTTCTCGGCAGCGAGCGGCCCCACAAGGGCGGGGGCCGCCCCCCCAGGCAGCGCTGGCTGCACGGGGGCTGCTCCAGCCGGGGTCGCTCCGAGCCGTCAGCGCCCAGCGCCGTCAGCGCGGCAGGACACGCCTGCTGCCCTGGCCTGGAGCGGGCCCGCAGGCGGCAAGGGGCTCGGCCCCGCGGCCGGGCCGCCCGCGATCTGCGGCGGTTCCGTGGGGTGGTCGCGTAGGGCAGCAGTGCCGCATGCTGGGCTGTCGTTTGCCCAGACACGGCCGCGAGTAACAATTGCTCCACCACATCAGGCGGAATAGCTGCGTTTGCGCTGTGCCTGATCCAGAACCTGTCTCTCTCCCGCCTTCGCCTGTGTCCATTAATCTCTGACTCATGGTCACCCAGGCGTGCACCAGAGGGGAAAGTGAGACATCCCCTCCCCGAAGGGCTTTAAACAATCGGTCTCCCAACTCTCCGCAAGCCTTTCAAGAAAAAGCCATTTCTTGGTCCTGGCGTAGGGGGGGGGAACGAGAACAGTACCTTTCTCGGATGTGGGAGAAAACAGTCGAGACGCTGCTCGCAGCTCTCCCTGTCCAGGCTCGTCGGCGCTCGGCTCCGCACGACTCCGCGCTGCAGGGACTCCCGCTCCGCCGCCGCTCCGAAGATCAAAGAGCGGCTCCGATCGCGCTCACTCGGTGGGAGAGGAGAAAAGCCGACGATTTCTGCGGGTTTCCCGTCCTGCCGTAGTCAGGCGGGTCTCCGCCGTGTCCCAGATGGCTCTCAACTCCGGCCGCTATCCCGGCTCTGGTCCTGGCCCCAGGTTCGCAGCCCTGGTTTTCTGGGTTTCAGTCTGCTCGGTGCAGCTCTGGCTACAAACCCCAGCACGGGTCGCACCCCGGTTAGGACAGGCCTCCAGGGTCCGTCCCGGTTTTTGCAGGCTGTCAGCTCTGAGTTTTCCCAGTGCTGTTGGTCAGTCAGAGATGGCTGAGGGCGATCCCGATCCACTCGAGTAACGATCTCTCGGTGGGACCTCCATATGTTGGTGTGGAGAAAGATACAGAGCAGCGAAAAAACAGCAAAAAGACACTCTCTTACTTGGTGCAGGAAAGAGCAAGAAAGAGCAAATTATTAAAAGAAACCATTGCCTTAAGACAATTCGTGGAAAACAAAATGCAGAGAGATCATTGATCAGAGAAGGAGACACGTCTCCTCCCTGACTTTCTCATGGACTTTGCAGGTGTTTATCTCTTTTATGATTCTTTCACTTGTGTTTACAATAAAGAAGAAATCTCTAGCCTGGGAAAAATCCTGGCTAGAGGCTGAGGAAGTTTCATGGCCTGACAAATATACTTAGAACTTGAGATAAAGGTCTAGCTCAAACGTGCCTAGGCCTCCAGCAGTGTCCACAACCGGGACTGGCACCGGCTGTGGGGATTGGTTGTGGCTTTAGATCTTCCCAGAGCAGAGCAGCTGCTGGCTGCTGTAAAGTTGTTTCTTGTCAAGGCACGTCAGGCTCCAAAGGCAAAGAGCCCAAGGCTCTCCAGTCCCTGTTCAATCTCTCTGCCATAAAGTCCTGATAGAAGCAGGAGCAGCTCTCTGCTGCAAGAGGTGGAAGCTGCGGCTGCTGCAGAGTCTCCAGAGGCAGATGCTCCCTGGCCTTTCTTCTTCTGTTCTTTTCTTCTTCATCTTCCTCTTCTTCTTCTCTCATGTGCTGGTAGTGGTGATGATGATTGTGGTGGAGAGGACAGAGTAAAGAGAGAGGAGTGAAAAAGAGCTCTGACTCCAATACGGGGATTTTTTTTTTGACAAATTACCCAATGAGCCAAAACCATAAAAATGACAAATTTCTCCTAAGCCTATAAGAATTCCCTAACACTAAAGTCTACATATAACTTGTGCATATGGCCTATCTGTTCTATGTGAAGAATATATAAAATATTCCTACTATAATTTTATTTTGTCTAGAACTAAGTTTTTAATGTCTCAATGCAGCCACTGTTTTATAGGACATTCCACGGCTTTTACTTTTCATAGTATTTAAAACATATTTCTATGAACTTCACACTAAGATTTAAACTTCTACTTCATATTTATGCTACTTAATACTTCTAATTCCTTATACTAAAACTTAGACCTCTATTTCATGTCTGTGTGGTTTCGTGTATTTTAATTTCTCAAAACATTTTTAATTTAATTCTTGCATACTATTCTCTCTTGGAGGGAGTCAGAGAGGCTTCTCTGTTCCACTCTCCCACAATCGGGAATGGGGACAGGGACAGAGAGTGGAGACTGGGAAAGGGACATCAGAACTGGAATGGAAACAGGAAAAGGAAATTGAAATATGGGAACACAACAGGAAATATGGAAATAGAAACTGGGGAGAAAATATGGCATAGGGATTTAGAATATAGGACAGGGAACAGACATAGGGATAGGGCAACAGGATTAGGAATGGGAATATGGGAAGGGGACTGGAAATATAGAAATGGAAATATGGGAATGGGACTGGGATCAGGAATACTAGAAGGGGAACAGGACAGAGAATATGGGACTGGGAATATGTGAATGGTAACCAGGCAGAGAATACAGGACAGGGAATCGGATCTCAACTGGGACAGGGGCAGGAGTGGTGTGAGACAGGAATGGGCTGTGGACAAGGGCAGTGACAGTGGGGAGAGGAGGATCCTGGACAGGGGACAGCGGGAGCTGGGTCAGGGGGAAACGGGGAGGGTGTCAGGGCAGGGGGTCCTTGATCAGCTGCCCCAGAACCTCCGTCAGCATCTCCCAGTGCAGCCAGAGCCGCTGGGCCTGGGGTGCCCAAAACCCTTAGCAACCCATAAGGAAACCTGAAGTGCCTGGAACACAGGGTCCCCCACATCCTCTGGAAGATCCCCCTGTGTCTGCAGGCATGTCTTAGTTCAATGTCTTCATTTTTACCCCGGTCCTGGGTGTCTGGGAAGAACAAAGAGAAATGCAAAGAAAATCCAGGTCACAGGGAGCCAGCACAAAGCTTTTCCTGCACTCGGGGCACTCACAGGGATTCTCTCAGTGGAGA
>NW_027635828.1:43422-72270 GCF_903797595.1 Erithacus rubecula
TCTTCCCCCAGACAAGGAGCTGAGCACGAACAGCAGGGAGGACAAATCCCCACGGCACAGCCTCGGGCAAGAGGCCATTTGCAGCGGCTCCACGGCGCAGGAATGCAACGGGGAGGAAAAGCCCCGCAGATCCCGCAGCAGGAGGGGCTGCAAACGCACAGCCCGGGGATCCCAGCAGGAAAGAGCCAGCCCGGGCCAAGGAGGCGGCCGGAGCTCGGAGCTGGGGCTGCATGAGCAGCTTCACCATGGGGAGAAGCCCCACATGTGCTCAGAATGTGAGAAGAGCTTCAGGAGGAAATGGGAAATGATAAGACACAGGAGAATCCACACGGGGGAACGGCCCTACGAGTGTGGGAAGAGATTCAGCTGCAGCTCACACCTGACACTGCACCGCATGAGCCACACTGGGGAGACGCCCTACAAATGTGGGGATTGTGGGAAGAGATTCATCCAGAGCTCACACCTGACTGAGCACCAGAGATTCCACACTGGGGAGAGGCCCTACGAGTGTGATAAATGCAGGAAGAGGTTTCAAACAAGCGTCCATCTCCTCCGGCACTATCGCATTCACACAGGGGAGAGGCCCTTCTGCTGCCCCGACTGTGGGAAGAGATTCAATCGCAACTCCAACCTCATCAGGCACCGACTTATCCACACAAGGGAGAGACCCTACGAGTGTGATAAATGCAGGAAGAGGTTTCAGAGCAGCTCCAGTCTCCTCCTGCACTATCGCACTCACTGGGATGAGAGGCCCTTCTTCCTGCCGCGACTGTGGGAAGGGATTCAAGAGAAGCTCCACCCTCATCACCCACCGGCGCATCCACACTGGGGAGAGACCCTACGAGTGTCCCGAGTGTGGGAAGAGCTTCTCCGGGAGATTTACCTGGACCCAACACCAACGGGGTCTCCACTGAGAGAAGCCCTGTGAGTGCCCTGAGTGTGGGAAAAGCTTTGTGCTGGCTCCCTGTGTGACCTGGATTTTCTTTATGTTTCTCTTTGTCCTTCCCAGACACCCAGTACCGGGGTAAAAATGAAAACATTGAACTAAGACATGCCTGCAGACACAGGGGGATCTTCCAGAGCATGTGGGGGACCCTGTGTTCCAGGGACTTCAGGTTTCCTTGGGGATTGCTCAGGGCTTTGGGCACCCCAGGCCCAGCGGCTCTGGCTGCACGGGGAGATGCTGACGGAGGTTCTGGGGCAGCTGATCAAGGACCCCCTGCCCTGACACTCTCCCCATTTCCCCCTGACTCAGCTCTCACTGTCCCCTGTCCAGGATCCTCATCTCCCCACTGTCACTGCCCTTGCCCCCAGCCCATTCCCGTCTCACACCACTCCTGCCCCTGTCCCAGTTCAGATCCCATTCCTGGTATCATTCCCTGTCCTGTATTCTCTGCCTGGTTACCGTTCACATATTCCCAGTCCCATATTCCCCGTCCTGTTCCCCTTCTAGTATTCCTGATCCCAGTCCCATTCCCATATTTCCATTTCTATATTTCCAGTCCTCTTCCCATATTCCTATTCCCAATCCTGTTGTCCTATACCCATGTCTGTTCCCTGTCCCATATTCTAAATCCCCATCCCATATTTTCTCCCCAGTTTCTATTTCCATATTTCCTGTTCTGTTCCCATATTCCCATTCCCTGTTCCTTTTTTCATTCACATTCCAATGTCCCTTTCCCAGTCCCCACTCTCTGTCCCTGTCCCCATTCTGGGCTGTTGGATAGTGAAACAGAGAAGCCTCTCTGTCTCCCTCTGAGAGAGAACAGTATGCAAGAATTAAATTTAAAATGTTTTGAGAAGTTAAAATACAAGAAACCATGCAGACATGAAATAGAGTTCTAACTTTTAGTATAAGGAATTAGAAATATTAAGTAGTATAGATATGAAGTAGAAGTTTAAATCTTAGTGTGAAGTGCATAGAAATATGTTTTAAATACCATGAAAAGTAAAAGCCGTGGAATCTCCTATAATATAGTGGCTGCATTGAGACATTAAAAACTTAGTTCTAGTCAAAATAAAATTACAGTAGGAATATTTTATATATTCTTCACATAGAACAGATAGGCCATGTGCACAAGTTATATGTTGACTTTGGTATTACAGAATTCTAACATGTTTGTGAGAAATTCGTCAGGTTCACGGTTTTGGCTCATTGGGTAATTTGTCAAACAAAATCCATGTATTGGAGCCAGAGCTCTCTCTCACTCCTCTCCCTTTGCTCTGTCCTCCTCCACTACCATCATCATCACCACTACCACCACATGACAGAAGAAGAAGAGGAAGATGAAGAAGGAAAGAACAGGAGAAGAAAGGCCAGGGAGCATCTGCCTCTGGAGACTCTGCACCAGCCGCAGCTTCGACCTCTTGCAGCAGAGAGCTGCTCCTGCTTCCATCGGGACTTTATGGCAGAGAGATTGAACAGGGACTGGAGAGCCTTGGGCTCTTTGCCTTTGGAGCCTGACGTGCCTTGACAAGAAACAACTTTACAGCAGCCAGCAGCTGCTCTGCTCTGGGAAGATCTAAAGCCACAACCAATCCCCACAGCCGGTGCCAGTCCCGGTTGTGGACACTGCTGGAGGCCCAGGCACATTTTAGCTAGGCCTTTTTCTCAAGTTCTAAGTATTTTTCTCAGGCCATGTATCTTCCTCAGCCTCTAGCCAGGATTTTTCCCAGGCTAGAGATTTCTTCTTTATTGTAAACACAAGAGAAAGAATCATAACAGATGATGCTGTTCCTATTGTAGGACAGCGAGATTAGAAAAAGAGAAAGAAAAGATCTCACCAATCCAGTTATTGTGAATCACTTCTGCCTCATTTCAGGCTTCAGATGAGACATGCCTGGGTCTTTGCTACTGACCCTCAAGGTGTCTGCCCTGACCTGCACCAGGGGCAGAGTGTGATCACAGCTCAGCTTTCACATGCTGACCAGCTCTCCAAACACCAACCAGAGAAAACACTGACCAGATGATCCCTCTTCAAACAGAGAATGGACATTCATCTGTTCATGTTGGAACTGTTGATATAGTTTTCATTGTGGTATTAGAATAATTACTTAGTGGTGGATTTTTCACTGTTTGATAAGTTTGGTGAATGGTGATGGCTTTTTTTATTGTAATTAGAATTGTTTTAGAATTGAGTTTGTTAAAAGCACCAGTTGTGAAGATTTCTCTAGGCACTTCTGGTATCCACAAATCTCCTGAGGGGTGGTGTTTCTTCTCTGTGACAAAGGGCCCTGTGGAAGATTGAAAACACTTCTCTTTCTTTTCTTTTTTAAAAACTAAAAGGGGGAATTGTGGACACTGCTGAAGGCCTAGGCACGTTTTAGCTAGGCCTTTTTCTCAAGTTCTAAGTATTTTTCTCAGGCCATGAAACTTTCTCAGCCTCAGCTAGGATTTTTTCCAAGCTGGAGATTTTTTCTCTATTGTAAGCATAAGACAAGGAATCACAACAGAGATAAACACCTGCAAGGTCCATGAGAAAGCCAGGGAGGAGAGGTGTCTCCTTCTCTGACCAATGATCTGTTTGTATTTTGTTTTTCACTAACTGTCTTATTTAAGGCAACGATATCTTTCAATAAATTTCTCTTTCTTGCTCTTTTCTGCACCAAGCAAGAGAATGTTTTGTTGCTGTTTTTTCACTGCTCCATAAACCTTCCATGGCAACAGAGCCAGACAGAGCATCAGCAAATCACCACTGCTGTGTTTTGGCAGGACTTTGGTTCTGCACGTTCAAAGCAACAGCAGCTTGTGGCATTTTTGTCACTGAAGCTCAGCACTGACTGAAGTGGCATTTTTAATGCACTCCCTAACTGCAAAACACCTTCAGACACACTTTAATGACAGACAGGCAGCAGATAAATCTGTGCTTTGCTGCTATGAGACAGGTCAGAGGGGCAGAGCATATCAAGTAAAGGGACTGCTGCTTTAGCTGCCAGGCTGTGCAGAACACAGCAGCACTGCAAGTTAATTCACTGCTCTCACATTCCAGTCATTGTACTGTAGTCATTGCATAACAGTGGTCTTTGAAATACTAATTATTAATTAAAACTGATCTTCAGAAGAGCTTCAGCAGCATGTGACTGACCAGACACTGCTGTGAATACCATGAACTCTGTGGACCACTCTGAAAACTTAAGCTTGATGAAAGTAAGATCAGCAACTTCTGTTTCCCAAAAGATCAAAAGGCACTGTAAATGCAGGAAACAAAAGCATTATCTTTCAAAAACAGATAATTATCAAATTCAAAAGAATTATCTTTCATCTTTCTGCTGATGGCAGTTTCCCTAAAACTCTCCTTACTGCACTCAGAGGAAGCAACAAGTTTCCCCCTGCCCAGCACCCGGTCTTGTATTTCACACTGCAGTACAAATGCAGGTATCCTAACAGGACTGTGCAGTCCATGTGCAGTTTTTAAGGACATGCCCAAATGGATGATTGGCTGTATTTACACTGACCAGGACACAGCCATGTTCACTCAGTGTGTCTGACCAGGAAAAATTTTCTCTAGCATACATTTAAGAGGTTTTTATTACTCATATCCATTTTGTTCTTAGTGACAACAGAGCAATTGCTGAAATTTAAGTTTCTGTTTTCTTCATCTCCTTAATGCATGCAGCAGAAGAACCTGCATCCTTTATTTCAATGGTAAGCTTTTGACAGCCATGACAGAACTTAAAATTGGAGTGTGAGTAAACCAGACTGGATGTCAGTGTGACTCACCTCAGTTTTGGCCATGCTAAATTGTATTAGAATCATATATTCTGACATCTGCACAGTCTAACTAAAACAGTGCAGAGCCCTTGGTGTTATGGGATTGCTGATGTAAAAGATCTTTGCTTCCACACCACTTTTCACAGCTGACTCACAGCTTTCTTTCAACTTCCTATCAATTCCTGCAATCGAATCTTAAGAGCAGATAGAACTCTGTTTCCTGCAATTTCTGTGTAGGATTCAGTAAATCATTTACAAAGATATAATACCTGCAAAATCCCTACATAGAGCAGTGTAAAAATATACTTTGGTATTTCCCTGTCCTCGTAAACAAATGTAAATGTCAATACTAACAACTTCAAGCTATTTTTTTGCTGCTGAGTTTTTGGAACTGAACCTCTGGCATTTTGACACAGTGTTCTCATTTTGTTCACTTTCAGAACCAGCGCTTATTTTTATTCATCAGAGATTGTATTATCCAAAAGAAATAAAATTGGCATGAATTGGTAATAAATGAAAAGAAATTCATTTAACAAAACACTCCATCAAGCTGCTGCATGTAAGACTCTGATTGTAAGAGCCTCAAATGAGGGATGCAGAACTCCAGGTGGGCTCTTTAAAATGCTGCTTATTATATCCAAATGATGCAGTAATTTATTTATCATTTAAAATGCTGTTTATTGTATCCATGTGATGCAGCAATTCACGGGCTGTGGGTGACAAGGGCCCAGCCCACAGCCTGAAAGCCACATCTGTGGGTTCCTCTGAAAGCTTCCTCTAGTTCTGGTTACAATGCATTAAATAATTTTCATTACAGAGCATCCTAAGACATGACAACCAATCAATGCCTTCACTATCACCTGTAGCCTATCATACCTACTGACATTACAATATTCTTGTTACTGTTTTCCAATCACAAAAGGTTAGTGTGTTTCAGTTTAAGCTTGAAGTTGTTTTTCAGTGGACAATCCTGAGATCTTTTCTCTACTTGCAACATGGTATTTTTGTTTGCCCGTGAAAATTCTTTTCCTTAGTAAAAAACATCTTTTGTTTGAGGTGGATTTATCCTTTGCTCAGAGTGATAAAAGCCCCTTCCACCTCACTGCCCTTTGCCTTCTTAGTTACCCAGTAAGACTGGCTCAGCAATTCTTTTCTTCTACATCAAAACTTGCTCTCATCTCTCTTCCTTCTTCAGATTCTATGTTCAAAAATCTTTCTGCTATACACACACATGTGCGAGACCTTCCTGTCAAATCCTCATCCTTCCTAACACATGGGGCTGTGCCCTATAGGGGATGGGGCTGTGGCCTATAAGGGATGGGCTTCTGCCCTATAGGGGATGAGGTTCTGCCCTATAGGGGATGGGGGCTCTGCCCTATAGGGGATGGGGTCCTGCCCTATAGGGCACAGCTCCTGCAGGAACAAACTGGACTTCTGGACAGCAGATCAATATGATTTTGCAGAAGCTGATTTATTGTTTATAATTCACCCTAATTATCCATTTCTAGAACCATTACCCATGTGGGTACACACTCTACAATTGGTATTTTTGGGGTGTTGATCCACCCGTTCAAACCCCCCAGAGTCAGTAATTGGTGGTCACATGTAGTTTCACCGCCTCTTGTTATCTTGAATCTTCTAATCTTGGTGTTCTTCTCTCCCAATTTAGCATAATTTATGTTCCAGCGGCCTTGGGGGGTTTCAAACAAGTTATCAAAAAACTCCTAAAACTTTCTCATGCTGTGCACCTATTAGAAACACTGGTCTAAACTAAGAAATGCAAACAAACAGCTGGCTTGTGAAAGAAGTGTGTGAACAAACAGCAAAATATGCAGAAAGAACTGAACAGCAAAACATAGCAAGTAAATATGGTTTTTGGCTGGTGCACACCACCCAAGGCCCAGATTTGTACAGACATGTCCACCACCATCTCAACTGTGTTCAGCATTACTACAATTCCCCTTCTTTTTTTGTACCAGTCAAATCGTCTTTGTTATCTTATCCTTATCTTATCTTGTCTTATCTTATCCTAGCCTTATATTATCGTATTCTTATATTATCTTATCCTTATACTATCTTATCTTTTATGATATTCTGTATGATATTCTGCATCCCCCCAGGGCTGGAGTGATTTGGGGGAGAGTTTGGGGTCTGGTGGGTTTGACCTCAAAGTTTGGGGAAGGGAGACATTTGATCCTAAAGTTTAGTTGTGGGTTGACACCCCAGGGTTTGGGATCAGAGGGTTTGACCCCAGAATTTGGGGATCAGGGGCATTTAACCCAAATTTTGGGATCAGGGGTTGGACACTCAAATATTTCAAACCCCAGAGGTTAGGAATTGGGGGGGTTTATCCCCAAAGTTTGGGGTCTGGGGGGGTTTGATCCTAAAACTTAGGGTCAGGGGTGTTTTACATCTCAGGATTTGGGTTTTGGGGAGGTTTGACACGAAATTTTGGGGATTTGGAGGATTTAACCCCAGAGTTAGCAGTTGGGGTGAGGTGATCCTAAAATTTGTCATCTGGGGGGGGGAGGGGGGTTGACACTCCAGGGTTTCAGAGTTTTTGACCTCAGAATCTGGCGATCAGGGGGGCTGAATCCCAAATTTTAGGATCAGAGGTGTTGGACACCCCAAATACTTCAAACCCCAACGTTTGGGGATTGGGGAGTTTTGACCCCCTCAGTTTGGTGTGAAGGTTGAGATCACAATTCCCTGGAAACAGCAGCGAGACCGGGAATGGGAACAGGATTGGGAACAGGATCAGGATTGGGAATGGGAACGGGATCAGGAACAGGATTGGGAATGGGAACAGAATCAGGACTGGGAAATGGATCAGGATTGCAAATGAGAAAGGGATCAGAAATGGGAATGAGATCGGGAATGGGAACGGGAACAGAATTGGGAATGGGAATGGGAATGGGACTGGCATTGAGAATGGGAACAGGAATGGGATGAAGATTGGGAATGGGAACGAGATAGGGATCAGGACCAGTAATGGGATCGGGATTGGAATGGGAATAGGAATGGGATCAGGATCAGGAACATGACTGGGAATGGGAACAGTAAGAAGATTGAGAATGGGATCAGGAACAGGAAAGAGTTAGGGATTGGGAACAAGATTGGGGTGCTAAAGCCATGATATAAATAGGTGCCTTGGTTGGGAAATCTCAGATTGGAGAACCAAAACCAGTACAGGCAGGAACAACTTTTCCTGGCTGGGAACTGGAATTCCAGACCCTGGCAGTGTGATCCATGCAGGACCATCCAGACTGGGAGCATGGGGGCTGGGATCACATGGACTGGGATCCTCCTGACTGGGTCTGCACAGACTGGGACCAGATGGATCAGGGCCTTCCAGACTCGGATTGTGCAAACTGGGACCATATGGACTGGGATTGTACAAACTGGGACCATATGGACTGGGATTGTGCAAACTGGGAACACATGGACTGAGATTGTACAAACTGGGAACACACGGACCGGGATTGTACAAACTGGGACCATATGGACTGGGATTGTACAAACTGGGACGATATGGACCGTTCTGGCTGCACCAGGACGATGTGAACTGATGGGGCCCCATCCCACACAGGGGTCCCTCCCAGTCCCGTTCGGGAGCATAGCCAAAACTCCCCGGAGTGACCGCGGAGGTCCCAGAGCACTCCCGGTGTCGGTCCCAGTCTTGGAGCAGTCCTGGAGCGCTCCTGGTGCTGAATCTGATCCTGGTGTTGATCTCAGTCACAGAGCAGGGCTGGTCTTGGTCTCAGTCTCAGTCCTATATGGGTACCAGTCTCGGTGCTGGTTCTATTTTCAATCTTGGTCTCAGTTACAGTCTTGGAGTGATTCTGGTCCCAGTGCTGGTACCGGTGCCAGAGTGCTCATAGTACCAATCTCAGTCTCGGTGCTGGTTCTGGTGCCGGTGCTGGTCCCAGAGTGCTCATAGTGCCAATCTCAGTCTCGGTGCTGGTTCCAGTGCCGCTCTCAGTCTCAGTCCCGGAGTTGTGCCGCTTCCAGTCCCAGAATTCTCCCGATGCTGGACCCAGTGTTGGTGCTGGTCTCAGTCTTGGTCCCAGTCCCAGTTCTGGAGCCCATTTTGGTCTCGGTCTCCATACCAAAGATTTTAGGCCTGTTTGGGTGATTTTGGCATAAACTGGGCAGTTTTAGGTTGGATTTCAGGCTCCATTTGGACAATGTTAAGTCCATTTTCAGGATTTGAGACCCCTTTGGTGTGGATTTCAGGCCCCTTTGGCTGATTTTAGGCCAAACCTTGTGGATTTAGGCTGCATTTGAGGCCCTTTTGGCTGATTTTAGGCCAAACTAGGCCCTTTTAGGACTGTGTGGCCCTTTGGTCCCGCCCCTTTCCCCTCACAGTTCCCACCCTTTCCTTGATCCATCCCCTCCCTGTTCTGAACGGGGGAGGAGGAGGAGGGAGGAAGCGGCAGCAGAAGCAGGAGGAGAGAAGGAGCGAATCAACCGCGCTAACCCAGAGCCTCCCCGGGATCATCGTTCCACATCCCAGGTGCCCGGGGAGGGGGAGCTCACCCCAAATATCCCGGGGGGGTCCCTGGGTTTGGGTGTTTTGCGGGGGATATTTGGAGCTTGCAGCGCTCCAGAGCCGAGCCGCAGATGCCCCTCGGGGGGACATCGGGGGGTCCCCGGGAGGTGTTTTTGGGGGTCCCGGTGGCAGCAGAGCCCCGGCGGGGGCGGGGGGATGCGGGTCTCCCCGCAATGGGGGTTGGGCTTCCCGGGCCGGGCCCTGCGAGCTCTGCCGGGGCCCGTGGGGACCGCGCGGGGCCGGCGGCATCGGCGGGGGGACACCGGATTGGGGAGCCCCGGGAGAGCCGCGGCTTCCCTGAGCGGGACCCCAGAGAGAGGAGAGCCCCAGAACCCCAAAGCGGGACCCCGAGAGGGGGGAGGGACCCCTGGGATTGCCGGGACCCCGGCGGGGGTGCTGGGGCTGGAGGGGCGCGATGGCCGCAAAGGGGTTCGGGGGTCCCGGTGCCGGGAATGGCTGCTCCCGGTATGAGCCCGGTCACTGCCAGTATGAGCCCGGTCACTCCCAGTATGATCCTGGTCACTTCCCCTCGGTGCTGGCGGGATCCCTGTTGCTCCCAGTGTGAACCCAGCTATTCCCAGTAATTCCCTCTGATGATTCAATTTGCTCCCAGCGGGTTGCCAGTTGCTGCCAGTTCCTCCAGCTTTTGTCCAGTGTGTTCCCAGTTCTCCCAGTTGCCCCCAGTACAGTCACAGTCACTCCCGGTGTAACAGAGTATGTGTAAGGCTTTGCTAATCAAACCTTGCTAAATTAGAGAATACGGCCAAAAGACCACTGAAACTTGCTTAAGCAAGATTATGTCTCTAATAACCACAAACATCCTGTATGTGCCCAGTTTGTGGATGCTTGAAAAGAAAGATAGGAAAAAGTCAACCAATGATTAAGAGAAGAAGACCACGGCCTTCCTCCCCACAACCACCAGGAGCCAGGAGGAGCCCCCAGCAACTGGCTGTACAGACACAGAACGCGAGAAGATGCTGAAAGGCACGGACACGGGAGAAGATGAAAATAACAGAGGGACTGACACGGAGTGGGGTGCGCGCCGCTGGAGGAGCGGAGACTCCCCGGATGCCCAGTGCTGATTTGCTTGCTGCCACTTGCTCAATAAATTCTTTATTGATTCCATTTATTGGAGTTGATCAATTTATTACAGCCTAATTTATAACAAATTTGATTTGGATAAAGGCTGTTTGGCCTGGAACCCTTGCAGGGGAGGCGCCCTGCTGAAAAGCGGCCTCTGTTACGGTGCTCCTATGCCAAAACCTTTACCCACAAACTTAAAATTAGGCAGCCAAGCAAATAAACCTGGTGATGCCCCATGATCTTCGTGCACAGAGTCCGGAGGGAGATGCAGGATGCGTGAGCATAGGCCAGTTTTCCATTGGATTGGGGCTGGGTTTCCTGAGCTGTGCCTGTGCCCACCCCGGGGAGGGCGGCGTGAGTGGGGACACTCAGCAGGGGGTTCCCAAACTCCACCAAGAGCTGGGCCACGACCAGGGGAAGTGCATGTGTGAGTGACAGAAGGCACCTCGGAAGATTGGACAGAGGAAAAGCAAGCCCTCTGATCCCATGGGTTTGGAAGTGAAGGCTAGACTTCCACAAATGCCATCAGATAGCCCGTTAGGACTAATGACAAATTTTTGGGATGCATACTCTTCTAGGCAGGGTAAGAATAAAACAAAAATGGTCCATTGTTGTATGGAAATTGGGGGGGAATGCAGATTATGGGAGATCATCTTTTTTGGTCAGTGTTTGGAGCCTTTGAGGACTGGATATGCCAGGCCCTAAATACTTATGTAAGCTCAAAGGAACCCTTTAGTTTAGAAGACTGAATATAGGATTTTTATGGATAGGCTCCGAAACTCGAGCACTTTTATTTCCATTGAAAGAAAAGTGGGGGCTAAGGAAGAAGAAAACTAGGAATGAGAAAGATATATCAACCTCTCCCCCTCCATATGTCCCTCCACCTCTTCCAGCTGTCCCATCTGCCCCTCAGGGGGCAGAGGATTCCGACTCCTCTCCAGACACTTCCGAACCCACTCCGAGAATTGCCAGAAGTAGAGCCAGAAAGCAGGAGGCAGGGAATGCCTCATATCCTCTTAGGGAAGTAGCAATGGGGGGGGCCCAGCCAGGAATGGGGTATGTCTCTGTTACTCTGAACTCTGGGGATGTGAGAGATTTTAAGAAAGAAATGGGGAGTTTATTGGAGGATCCCTTGGGGTGGCCAAATGGGTAGATCAATTCTTGGGTTTAACATACACACCTGGGAGGAATTACAGGCCATATTAGGAATCTCATTAACAGCAGAGAGCGAGATATGATCTGGAGGGTGGGAATGAGGCTTTGAGATCAACAACATCAACAGGGGCCTGTAGCAGATACCAAATGGCCCCTACAGAGTCTGCCTTGGAATAATCAGAATGATGCTGATAGGGGACATATGCAGGACTTAGTGAACATCATTATCCAGGGGATTAGGGAGTCTGTCCCTAGAGGACAAAATATCAATAAGGCCTTTAACAAGCAAAAGAAAAATGAGACTCCCGTGATTGGCTGGAAAGACTTAGAAAGAACTTGCAATTATATTCAGGGTTGGATCCTTCCACCCCAGTGGAAGACCCAGGGTCTTACTTAAGACCCAGATACACACAGGAAACAAGAGTTGAGGTGGACAGTGTTGCCCCAAGGATTCACAGAGTCTCCTAACCTGTTTGGCCAGGCACTGGAACAAATTTTGAGGGAGTATGAATTGGATGAAGGCGTAATTTTAGTCCAATATGTGAATGATTTAATACTGGCTGGACAGGATGAGGAAAAAGTGAGGCAAGAAAGTATCAAATTATTACACTATTTGAGTTTACAGGGACTCAAAGTGTCCCAATCAAAATTGTAATTTGTAGAAAGAGAAGTAAAATATCTGGGGCACAGGTTGAGCAGAGGAACTAAGACCTTAGACCCTGACAGGGTCAACAGTATTTTATCACTACCAACTCCTCGAAATAAGAGACAAGTGAGACAACTGTTAGACTTTTTGGGATATTGTAGGCAATGGATTGAGGTTTACAGTAAAAATGTCAAATTTTTACATAGTAAAGTTACAAATGAAAGGTTACTGAAGTGGTCAGAAGAAGATGACAAACAATTAGAAGTTCTTAAAACAGATCTGGTAATTCTCCCTGTATTAAGTTTACCAGATGTCTGAAAATCCTTTTTCTTATTCATAAACATAGATGAAGAAACTGCATTTGAGGTATTAGCACAGGATTGGGCTGGGAAGAAGAAGCCTATAGGATATCTTTCAAACCTTTTAGATCCTGTAAGTAGAGGCTGGCCCATGCGCCTACAAGCTGTGGTGGCTGCAGCTCCTGGTAGGAGAAGCACAGAAAATAACCTTTGGAGGAGAACTGAAAGTGTTGTCCCCCCATAACATTAGGGAAATCTTACAACCAAAAACCAGACAAATGGATTACTGATGCTAGACTTTTAAAGTATGAAGGGATCTTAATATCTTTACCCTGATTAGAGCTTGGGGTAACCAGTTTACAAAATTCGGTCCAGTTTTTGTATGGGGAACCAACCGAATCTATTACATGTGATTGTTTACAGAACATTGAAGAGCAAACCAAAATTAGACCAGATTTTCAGGAAGAGAAATTAGAAACTAGAGAAAAACTTCTTGTGGACAGATCACCCCAGGTAGCTGAGGGTAAGAGGAAATCAGGATATGCCATAATTAATGGTAAAACTTTTGAGGTAATTGAGTCAGGCCTGCTAAGTCCTAGCTGGTCAGCAGAGGCTTGTGAACTGTGTGCAGTTTTAAGAGCACTCAACTTGTTAAAAGGAAAAGTGGGAACCATCTATACAGATTCTAAGTATGCTTTTGGCATAGTACATACCTCTAGGAAAATCTGGGGAGAAAGGGGATTAATAAACTCACAGGGAAAAGGATTGATACACCAGGAATTAATAATTCAGATTTTACATGCCTTGTGAGGGCCTGAAGGAATAGCAGTAATTCATTTAAGAGGGCATCAAAAGGGACTAACTCCACTAGTTAGGGGAAATAACCTAGCAGATCAGGAAGCTAAAACGGTGGCCTTGCTGGTAATAAGAGAAAAAGAAAGTGAAGAAGAATGGATATGAGAAAAATGTCTGACTTGTGGGCTAGATTTATTTGAACCTCCCTGTCATGAATGTTGGGATGATTTTAAAAGTAAAGCTTTACACTGTAGTTGTTATGATATTACACATAATTTTGTTGCTTACATGGGAAAAAGCATTATTTGTTCACCTTTACAGTAAAACTAAACCAAAACCAAAACAAAACAAAACAACCCCAAAAACAACAACACCCCCCCACCCCCCCAAAAAAAATCAAACCCCCAAAAAAACACATTAGCACAAATAGGAGCAAAAGAGGATGAAGCAGGAAAATGGGAGCTTCCCGACGGCTGAGAAGCAGTCCCTAAGGAACTGCTATAGGCATTAAGATAATAAAGAAAGTCTTTGCTGCCCTAGGAACTAAATGGGAATATTATACCCCTTAGCTCGGGAAAAGTGGAAAGGATTAATGGGGAAATAAAGAAACAGCTAACCAAATTAACCATGAAAACTAAGATGTCTTGGGTAAAGTGTTTCCCATTAGCCTTAATAATATCAGGACTCAACCTCATACTGATGTAGGAAGAATTTCCCCTTTTGAAATGCTGTATGGAATGCCATAAGATCTAGACATTCCCAGAGACCATCCCATGCTTGACAATCACCAGCTCCAACAGTTCGTTACACAACTCATGGTTTGACGAGGTCAGTTGTTAAACAAGAGCCTCGTGGTGCAAAGACCTCCACTTGAGATTGCAATCCACAACATAAAACCAGGGCATAGAGTTCTAATTGGAACACAGAAAGGGACCTCACTGACCCCTCGTTGGGAGGGACCTTATCTTGTGTCACTCACCACAGAAACTGCCATTGGAACTGCTGAGCGGGGCTGGACGCCAGTCGAGTGAAAGGAGCCCTCCCTGAGGAGCAGTGGGAATGCCAGGGAAACCCAGAGACACTGATCTTAAACTGCATAAAAGAACTAATGAATTAAGTTAATACCATATTATGTCTTGAAAAAGATTGTATATGTTATACTTTTGCATGCATAAGGTGTAAAATTTGTAAGGAAAATGTGTAGAAGGAGACAGAGACGTAAGGAAGGGGAGAATGCTGGAAAGCCCCAGGGGTCAGCACAAACACATCCTATGGACCCCGACCACAAAATCCCCCAGCCTTTCACCTAAGGGAGGCACAGAAACCGAGGTCAAAATTACAGCATTACAGGAACCAGAAAGGGGAATTTTAATTAAGGAAAGGAATCCACCACTTTTCTTTTACTTTATGTAATTGATAATCATTTTAGGCTGCATATGGGAAAAGGAGCGTGGGCAGAGGGTAACCTCCATCAACCATTTCAGTGGTGCTTAATTAGATGGGAAGATCAACATGTGATACAGACCATTACAACTCCTGGAGCACCTAGTTTCACAATCACTCTGTGCCAAATAGTGCCCATAGGCCCTTGCTCAAATCTGAAAGGATTCTATTTCTGTCCTAGCTCCAACCCTGGATGAGGGTATTGTAATAGCCCTGGACAGTATTATTGTGCACACTGGGGATGTTAAACAATTGCATCACACTGGAATCCAGGAGCAGGAAGAAATAAAGCTCTTAGTGTAGAATGCAAACCAAAAAAATGTATACCTCCCAAGAGAGAATGCAGCAGGGGAATAATCCAAACAGGACAAGTGATGATTATTCCCAGAATCACATACCACCCTGAAGAATTTGTATATGATAATCAGAACTCTCCAAACCATCATTTACAAAAATGAGAACCATTTATCACTTTGACTATAGCCACCCTGATGGCTGTAGGAATTGCAGGTGCAGGGACAGGGATAACCTCACTTGTGCAGCAGAACCAAAAGTTTCAATCACTCGGAATAGCTGTAGATAAGGATGTAATTCCAATTGAAAAATCAATCAGTGCATTAGAAAAATGGTTAAGATCGCTGTCAGAAGTAGTATTGTAAAACCATAGGGGACTTGACCTTATGTTTTTACAACAAGGAGGATTATGTGCTGCACTAGGGGAACAGTGTTGTGTTTATGCAGACCATACTGGTGTTGTTAGGGATACCATGACTAAACTCTGGGAGAGCCTAGAGAAACAGAAACGAGAAAGAGAACTGCAGCAGAGCTGGTATGAGTCCTGGTTTAACCATTCTCCATGGCTAACTACCCTACTGTCCACTATTGCAGGACCCCTAATATTGGTGATTTTAGTGTTGATTTTTGGACCATATATTTTAAACAAAATCATTCAATAATCAAAAGTAAGCTGGAAGCCCTGCACTTAATGTTGGTAAGAGCACAGTATGAGCCTATACAGGACGAAGGGTTAGAACTGAGCCACGCAGAATTGCCGAGATTTGATCAGCAAAAATGATAAGAAGGGGGAATTGTAACAGAGTATGTGTAAGACTTTGCTAGTCAAACATTGCTGAGTTAGGGAACACGGCCAAAAGACCACTGGAACTTGCTTAAGCTAGCTGAAATATAACTCAAATAACCACAAACATCTGTATGTGTATGTGCCCAGTTTGTGGATGATTGAAAAAAAAGATAGGAAAAAGTCAACCAATGGCTAAGAGAAGAAGACCACAGCCTTCCTCCCCATGACCACCAGGAGCCAGAAGAGCCCCCAGCAACTGGCTGTGCAGACACAGAACGTGAGAAGATGCTGAAAGGCACAGACACGGGAGAAGATGAAAATAACAGAGGGACTGACACGGAGTGGGGTGCGCGCCGCTGGTGGAGCGGAGACTCCCCGGACCCCAGCGCTGATTTGCTTATTGCTGCTTGCTCAATAAATTCTTTATTGATTCCATTTATTGGAGTTGATCAATTTATTACAGATAAATTTATAACAATGCAGACCTAGAATGGGGCAGGGACCGGGAATGGGGACAGGGAATGGGAATGCGGTCAGGGACTGGGAATTCTGCACTTGTCATGGGGACAGGGACCTCGACACAGACCAAGACCTGGAATATAAGACAGGGATAGGGAACGAAATTGGGAATGAGACTAGGAAAAGGAACAGGGACAGTGAATGTGTTCAGGGACCAGGAATGCCAATGGGAATAATGCAGTGGGACTGAGAATGGGACCAGGTGTGGAAATGGAACTGAAAAGAAGACAGGGACCAGGAATTTGGCTAATAGAATGGGGACAGGGAGTTGGAATACAAGACTGAGAGCGTGAAGGGAACAAGGAATAAGGGACAGGGTCTGGAACTACAGAATTGAGACCAAGACTGAGAATGGGATGGGGAATGGGAACAGGGACTGGGAATAGGGACAGAGACAGGGACTGGGTGTCAGGATTGTTTATGGCTGTAGATCTTCCCAGAGCAGAGCAGCTGCTGGCTGCTGTAAAGTTGTTTCTTGTGAAGGCACGTCAGGCTCCAAAGGCAAAGGGCCCAAGGCTCTCCAGTCCCTGTTCAATCTCTCTGCCATAAAGTCCCGATGGAAGCAGGAGCAGCTCTCTGCTGCAAGAGGTGGAAGCTGCGGCTGGTGCAGAGTCTCCAGAGGCAGATGCTCCCTGGCCTTTCTTCTTCTGTTCTTTTCTTCTTCCTCTTCTTCTTCTCTCACATGCTTGTAGTGGTGATGATGATGGTGGAGGAAGAAGAGAGAGCGACGACAGAGGAGTGAGAGAGAGCTCAGGCTCCAATACACGGATTTTTATTGACAAATTACCCAATGAGCCAAAAACAGGAACCTGAAGCATTTCTCCTAAACCTATTAGAATTCTGGTTTTCTAATACAAAAGCTTACGACTAACTTGTGCACATTGCCTATCTATTCTATCTGAAGAATATAAAATATATTTTTAATCTATTTTTATTCTGTCTAGAACTCTTTTTAAGCTCCCACCGCAGCTTGTTTTTTATATAAGATTCTATGGCTTTTACTTCTTAGGGCATTTAAAATATATTTCTATGTATTTCACACTATGATTTATACTTCTACTTCCTATCTATGCAACTTAATATTTCTATTTCTTAAACTAAACCTTAGAGATCTATTTCATGTTGGTGTGGCTTAGTATACTTTATTTCTGAAAATGTTTTAAATTTTATTCTTGCATTCTGTTCTCTCTCAGAGGGACTCAAAGAGGCTTCTGTGTTACACATTCCAACACCTGGAAATGAGGACAGACACGGAATGGAACTGGGAATGGGGATAGGGACATGGGAACAGGAGCGAAAAGAGGAACCAGGAATATGGAAATAATAACTGTGGAGATGATATGGGATGGGGATTAAAAACATGGGACAGGGAATGGAAATGGGAATATGGTAACAGGATTCGCAATGGGGATATGGGAAGGGGACTGGAAATACAGAAATTGAATTATGGGAATGGGAGTAGCACTGGGAATACAAAAAGGGAAACAGAACACAGAATATGGGACTGGGAATATGTGAATGGAAACCAGGCAAAGAATACGAGACATGGACAGGGAATGAAACCAGGAATGGGATTTGCACTGGGATGGGAGCAGGACAGGAGTGACAGTGGGGTGAGATGGGAATAAGCCAGGGGCAAGGGGACTGAAAGCGAGGAGAGGGGGATCCTGGACAAGGGACAGCAGGAGCTGGGAGAGGGGGACATGGGGACAGTGTCAGGCCAGGGGGCTGTTCATCAGCTGCTCCAGAACCTCTCGCCACCACAGCTGCTGGGGCTGGGGTTCCTAAAGCCCTGAGCAACCCCCAAGTCCCTCCCTGAAACCCTCAAGTCTCTGGAACCCAGCATCCCCCACATCCCCTGGAATATGCTCCCATGTGCCCAACCATGTCGTTATTCAACATCTTCATTTTTACCTGGATGTCAGTATTTGGGAAGGACAAAGAGAAATGCAAAAAAAATCCAGGCCAAAGGGAGCCAAGAGGATGTGGAGCCCCCAGCCAGGTGTCTTCCCAACACGGATCAGCAGCACCAGGGCTCAGGGGGGCTCTGCCCACCGGGGGTCACTGGGGATCATCCAGCGCGGATCCTGCCATGGGGATGGAGCTGCAGCAGCGCACGAAGCTCTTCCTGCACTCAGGGCACTCGCAGGGCTTCCCTCAGTGGAGACTCCGTTGGTGTCTGGTCAAGTGAGAGCTGTGCCTGAAGCTCTTCCCACACACAGGACACTCGTAGGGTCTCTCCCCAGTGTGGATGAGCCGGTGGGTGACGAGGGCAGAGCTGTGCTTGAATCCCTTCCTGCAGTCGAAGCAGCAGAAGGGCCTCTCATCCCAGTGAGCACGATAGTGCTCAAGGAGATGAGAGCTGGTCTGAAACCTCTTCCTGCATTTATCACACTCGTAGGGTCTCTCCCCAGTGTGGATTCTCTGGTGCTCCATCAGGTTTGAGCTCTCCCTGAATCTCTTCCCACACTCCCCACACTCGTAGGGCCGTTCCCCCATGTGGACTGGAGAGAGAAGCAGTGATTCAAGTCAGGCTGAGGGTTCAAGATCAGCACTCAAGAAGAGTGCCAAGACCTGTGGATTTGCATGTAGTTTGGGAATGGAGCGCTGACCTTGGAATGGTACAGTCCTCAGGAGGAAGGGACAATTCCCACCCAATTCTCCCCTCATCTTCAAAGCTTTTGTATCCCAATGACATCCCCTTGTTGTCTCTGGGGTTTTATGGACTATCAGGAGCCAGGTCATAGAATCATGGGATGGTTTGAGTTGAAAGGGACTTTAAAAACCATCTCATTCCAACCCTCTGCCACGGGCAGGGACAGTTCCCACTAGCCCAGGTTGCTCCAGCCTGGCATTGAGCATTTTCAGGGATGGGGCAGCCACAGCTTCTCTGGGCACCCTGTACTAGGTGAAAAACCACCCCCACAGGGAAGAATTTTTTCCTAATCAGGTATCACACTGAGAGATCCATACTGTTTCTGTCCCAGTGCTTTCAGAGCATTGTCCATAACCATCAACTGCCATGGATGCAGATGAACTTCAGCTTCTGGAGGTGATTCACCTTTGCAACAGAATTCATTGGGTCTGTGTGTCTTGATGTGAGACTGGTTTTGCAGCTAGGAGTTGGAATACCACCTGATGTCCCATGCAGGAGAAGGAGGGAATTAAAAATAGGAAAGTGATTTCACAGATCACATCAGGGATTGTGAACTGCAGAATCTGAAAGCCAGGAAAGCTTTGAAAATTTTAAAGTAAAGAATCATAGAATCATTTAAGTTTGAAAAGCCCTCTAAGATCGAGTCCCATGGTTCCCCCAGTACTGCCAAGGCCACCACTAACCCATGTCCCCAAGTAGCACATCTAGAAGAAACTGAAAGGATGCATTGAGAAAAGTTAATCAACATCATCTCTTGGTCATTGCAGAGGGCAGTGTCTGCCTCCAGCAGAGCTGTTTGCAGGCTCCAGTGATGTCACTGGGAATGCCTGGCTTGCTGAGGGATGGGACACTGGAAAGGGAACAGGTCTTTGTTGTACTAGAATATACAGATCAAGTGACACTTTGGGGTGTCCCTCAGCAGCTCCTAAGCCCCCCTCCCCTGCTCAGTACAAGGCAGACCTGTTCCATCACAGCAGTGCCTGCAGGTGAGAGCTCCCAGGTGCACAGGGAGCTCCCAGCACAGCAAAACTGCTCCAGTTCTGCTCCCCCAGGGTGGATGCAGTGAGAGGATCAGTGGGAAGAGATGTGGGCTGTAACATCCCAGTTATGCCCTCTGCTAGAGAAGATCCAGTGTGAGGCTGATGGAGTGCTTCATGGAAGTGGGGTTGGGACTTGGTGATCTTTAACATCTCTTCCCACCCAAACCATTCTGATTCTTCTTGCTTTCCTGTCCAGGTAGTGTGGACAAAAACTTGGAAGATATCCTGGCTCAAGACCAGGAGCATGAAAAGAGTAGCTCCATCATTCAACCTGCTCTCTTGAGGCAGCTGAGATCTCTTCAGACACAAGCATCCATCTCTTGCTGGGATGTTGCTTCTGCAGCCTGGCTCAGGGAAGCACTTGCACAACTTGCCAGCCCATCCCTTGGCCCAGCTCACAGAACTTGGACTGCTGTGGATCCTGTCTGACCAGGGGCAGGCTCACAGCTGTGCCCCAGTTGTGTGGAGAACTTGGGATGATAAAAAGAGCTGAAAACTGGGACACCCCTGAGGGTTTGTTTCCACAGTCATCCCCAGCCATAAATACAAGGGCTGTGATTTCTAAATCCCATCTTCCAGATTTCTTTCTGGCAGATGTCTGGATCCTTTTCTTTCAGTTTTGCAGTGCCTGGTCACAAATTCCTGTGCACGGCCTGGGATGAGTTTGTAGATCCAGGGTCTGCACTGAGCAGGATTCTGTCAACCAGAAACTGCACCAGGCAATTTCTTTTCTGAAGATGTGTCCATTGATGCCACTTCCTTATCTCTTTCCATGAGCAATAAACAGAAAGATAAATCAGTGTTTTGTCTGCAGTGCCCACAGCCAGAGTGAGATTCTCAGTGTGGAAATGTCACCATTGTGACAGTCCTTCAACCTCTGGAGGACAGTGCACTCCTGCCATCTCATGGACACCTCATGAACAGGGAGGAATTCCTCAAAAGGAAGAGGGGATTATGATGAATTTTTCTTCAAATCTACTTCAAGAGTTGAGAATTTAGCTAAGTATTAAACTGATTATGTTTTTTTTTTTTCTTTTTGCTGGCTTTTGATTATGCAGTTTTCATAATGAACTCAGTGTGGTTGTTTCCGATTTGGCCCCGTAGCATCTGGCAGGGAGCCTCTGTCTGAATGTGAGACTTGCTGCATCCAGATTTGATTCCTTTTCCTTGGCAAAGCTTTGCCTCCTGCTGATGGAAGCTTTAAAGAAAAAAAAATACCATGACATACAAAACACTGCCAAAAAACATCAGCATGCTTTCTGGCTGCCATCTATTGTGCAATGCAAACGTCTTGAGATTTAATATTTCTAAAACTGCGGTGCACCTGTTTGCAAGAGAAACTACCTTGTCACATGATTTTGCCAAATCACTTTAATTTTTTTTTTTTATTAGCTTTAGAGTGTGAGTTTCCTCCCTTTCCTCCCTCTTTTTCCTCTCCACCCAAATTTCTCAATGCAAAAATCCTTGTTCCAAGACTTTCTATCTGTAAATATGTGATGTATTTCTGCATTTCCCACTCTCTGGCTTTGATTGATCCTTGTCTTCTACCAACAGTGAAAACTGCAATGACTGGGTGCATTTGTCTGGAAGATCCTGGTGCCTGCTGCACCCAATTTATACCAGATAAACTCCAGTTTGGCCCAACTGGGAGCTTGCCAGTGTTTGCAAGGTCACATTGGTTCAACCAGCTCTTCACTACCCCTCACTGGACTGAAGAGGGCTCTGCTGTCTGGCCAAACCTCTCTGTCTGCCACAAAAGAAAGTTTCTTCTTCAGCTTGAGTTTATTTCAGTTGTTTTTCAAGGTAGATTTTAGCTGCACAGCTGCTTGGCTGGGATGAGAATCTGAGACAGAGCTGGATGTCACAGGTGGGCTGGGGTGAGCCAGGAGAACTTGGAGTGAGGAAATCTCCTGAAAACAAGTGGCATCACTTCATTTTGCTGCCACCTGGTAGATCAAAGTATTGCTCAGTGATAACGCCTCCAGGTGTCACAGAAATAAAGTGCTTTGCTCAGGTTACACTTGCTTGTTGCTGGTGTCGCTGTCACAAACAGAGTGTGCTGACTTCAGGAACTGTTCCTGAAGGAGCTTCTTCTAGTTTTCAGAAGAGTGGCAGCATGGTCTCACTTCCACCTCCCTTTGCCCAATTGTTTCTCTGCTCTTCAGGGAGCAGAAGGGCTGGGTGTAAATTGGCTTAAGTTCGAACCAGAACCATTTCACCACAGTAGGGCTGGTTGAGTTCAACAAGAATTTTCACAGTCTAGATTCTGGAAGAGCACATGTTATAGAAAGAGCGAGAAAGATGGTTTTCTTCCTCTTTGTGGTCTTTTTCTTGATCATTTGCCTAAAGTTTGCTGCCTTCTTCCTAATTTCTGGCCTTTACCACCCCATTTACTCTGGCTAGTTAGTCATTATTTAGCAAAATTCCTTCTGCCTCTCTTTCCTACTTCCCCCTGCAAGTCGCTGCATGAGTTCTCATATCCTCTGCTTCAGCTCTCCTGGCCTCAACTCGAGCTCTCCTGGCCTTTGCTCTTTGCTTCATTGCTTCTGTTGTGCAGATACTCCACAGCCTGGAGAGCAGGAGCAGCACTTGAGTAGCAGTCCAGAAAGGACACCCATGTGCAGGAATACAGAACATTTTCCTTCAGAAGGAATCTGCCGTGGCAAGGACTCCTCTAGTTTTCTCCTCCATGGAGCAGTTTGGATGCAGAGTGTGGGCAGATGTAACCTTGGCATTGTCCTCCTCATCAATCCTTGGGTTCCCCTTGCACAGCCCCATCCCCTGTGTTCTGTCAGGGCCCCAGGGAAGGGGGGATATTCCCAGAGGAGAGGTGTCTACTGTGTCCCCATTCCCACTGTGCCTTATGTCCCTGTGTTCAGGTGGGCACAGTGAGGATGATGCCTCCTGCCAGCCCCGTGTTCCGTGTGTCTGCCAGGACTGTCCCAGGGCAGCCGGGCAGTGACTGCTGTCCTGCGCCCTGCTGTCCGTGCTGCCCTGCTGGCAGAGCCCTGTCCCTGGGCAGAGCCGTTCCCTCCCCGGGCACAGCCCCATGGCTGCTCCCTGCTGCGGCCTGGCCTGGCCCCAGAGCAGGGTCCCCGTGCGGGTGGCCCCGGGGTGGCCGCGTGTCCCCAGCCGGCCGTGCCTGGGCAGCTGCCTCAGCCGTGAGGGCTCAGAGCTGCGGGAGCCCACGGCTCTGTGCCGCCCGCGCTGCAGAGCTCCTGCTCCAGCTGCCAGGGCCCGGGCGCCCTGTGCCCTGTGGCCTGGCGCCCCGACGGCCGTGCCGGGCCCCGCGTGCTGCCCTCACGGTGGCACTGCTGGCCCAGGGCTGTGCCAGCCTTCTCCAGGGACACCTTCCCGCAGCCTGGCAGCCCCTGCACGGGCCCAGCACAGCCCTGCACAGGGGCTGTGTGCAAGGGCCTGCAGGGACAGCGCCAGGGCCGGCGGCTCCCCAGTGCCACAGGGAGGCCTTGGGCTGGAGGCGGGCAGGACATTCTGCCCTCTGGGGCTGCTGAGCCCTGGCCCACGCTGCCCACAGCAGCTGTGGCTGCCCCGTCCCTGGCTGTGCTCCAGCCCAGCCTGGGAGGCGCTTGCAGCATCCTGGCCCAGTGCAAGGTGTCCCTGTCCTCGGCAGCAGGGCTGGGACGAGGCAATTTCTGAGGAGCCTTCCAAGCCAAGCCATTCTGTGATTCTGTCATCACAGGGGCTGGGGGCAGCTGGGCTTAATTTCTGATTAGAACCCGTTCAGCAGTGTCACTTTGGTGGAGTTCAAGCAGGCAACTCCTGAGCCCAGATTCACAGCGTGTGACTTTTACCAACACAATCGATCTGGCTGAGATCAATAACGTCTGGCACAATCCTGATTCTGATCAATTGTATTTTATTGAAACAAGATCAAAGCAGTTTCCATCTCTCCACTCAGAAATGCACTAACTATAGAGCACTACTATGGGTCTCAACAGATAGTGACCCTAGATGTGGCCTTACTTGTTTATGAAAATAATATGATCATACATAATACATTATATACATACGATATATTATATGTTGTGCATTTATAGTAATCTATAATGACTTATAGTATATCTATATCAATGTCATATATGCTTATAAATATTTCTACTTTATGGAAATATTTCTGGACATAAATGCACTAATAGCATTAGTACATTTCACAACATTGATAATTACACATAATATGCAATCTATGTTTAGTATTTAAACATAACAAAATATTAAACTTCCCAGAATTATTTTTTATCAGGATATAAAATGGCATATTTGGATATTCTTCAATACTACTTATATTAGTATATTTTTTGTCTTCTTCTATATATACTACATATATGATAATTTATACTAGACTAGCTGAGGTGGCAGGAGAGGCTGTGGGCCTCCACCAGAGCCTTTGCTTGCATTATTTTCTTCTCAAAGCACCAAAATTTGTAGCGATGAGGTGTCTCTGGTGTCAGCTGTGAACAGCACAAGCACAGCTCTGTGCATTGGCAGCTTCACTCACTGCTCACCGCGAAGGATTATTTTGAACTGCTTTCGCAGATCCTGGTACTCGTTTATGGCCTGGGAGTAGGCAGCCGGATCCTCTGCCAGGCGAAGGAACAGATTGTATGGTGGAGCTTGTTGAACATCTGGGGGTAAACGGATGACCTGTGGCAGCATCTGGTTCCCCACAATGAAATGGTCGAGGAGTTTTTCTCGCACAGACAAGTGCAGGCCATTGATGATATCCACCAGCCGCTGCAGGAAATCTCTCCTGCGCCACTGGGACACGGGCACCACAGTGAGCAGGTGCATGACAATGGTCTTCATGGAGTAGGTGGAAAAGCTGAAGCCCAGCACAAGACGGGTGAAGAACTGCAGGCAATTGAGGTGCAAACTGTCATGGGGAGCCTGCTCGGCGATGTGCTCGAAGAACTTCATCTCTGCCACAGCATAGGTCTCAGGCCAGGCTGTGCTTTGGGTGTAGGCCTCTCTAGGCTGGCTGCTCACAAAGATGTCAGAGTCTCCTCTCCGCACCCCAAACAGCATCTCAATCCTGAAGCTCTCTGTGCCATTGCTCACCTGGAATTGGCAGGAGCGACTGGAGGGCAGCAGCTTTAAATGCCAATTGTGTGACTGAGGCAAAGCTGGCCAGATGGCTCTCACCAGCTGGTAGAGCCAGCGGGCAGTTTTCTGCACATCCAGGTAGGAGTCAGTGCACAGGGTGTCCAGGAGGCTGGGATCCTGATTGCTCCTCAGCTCCTCCTCGGGGTGGTGCAGGAAGCACAGCATGTTCTCAGCCTGCTGCTCCATGCCGCAGGTGCACTCCAGCTGCACGCGGACACGGAAGTTCCTCACGTGCCTCTGCTCTGCAGAGTCCAGCTCCAGGTGGAAGCTGTGGCCTCGGGGAGGAGTCATGGGTATGAACACCTGGAACACAACATCCTGCTCACGGGGACTCCAACCTTCGAAGGCACTGCCCACCCCGATGGCTCGTTGCAGGACTGGGTAGAAGCTGTTTGCCAAGACATGTCCAAAATAAACTGTATAATTGTCCATGAGGTTCATTGTCCACTCGCAGCCTCTCTGTAAGTTCTGTACTGGCAACTGTATGCGTTCAATTATAATTCTTCCAATGTTATCATCAAAATCATTATCTTCTCCATGGACTGCAAGTGCATCATCATTGTCTTCTCCGTTTGCCACCTCATTGACAACTTCATTTTCCATATTATCTTCTCCATTTGCAGCAAGGTTGCCATCTTCCTGTACATTACCATTATCATTGTTATCTTCCTCCTGATTCGCATCATCTTCATTTTCAACATTGCCTTCTCCATTTGCATCTCCATTTCTGATTTCCCCTTCATTTGCATCATTGTTTTCTCCTTCATACTCTTCTCTCCTCAGGCTCCTTTGCACCCCATTAACCATAGCACCAAGATAAGGACGCCGAGCACACCAAGAGATAATGGCTGAAAGAGCTCCATGAGCTGCACGTTCGGCAGGCTGAGCTGCTCCACCTCCTGCTCCAGCCGAATCCTCTCCCATTCCAGCATCTTTGCTCGCACTTCCATGCGAAAACGTGTTTCTTCATCCCAACCATCACCCACGAGCTGTGGGTAATGAATGAGGCTTTTCAAGAGCACGAAAAGCACTGGTATGTAATTCATGGTCTGCAGGAGGATGGAGAGAAGGCCTTGAGTGGGGCTGTGAGGGAGGCAGCTGGCAGTGGGGGCAGCAGGGACGGGAATGCTCAGGGCTCTGAGGGCAGGAAGGACAGGGCCCCAGACAGCTGGCAGGGAGCAACACCTGTCCCACTGCCCCAGCAGCAGCAGCAGCAGCAGCAGGGTGCCCTGCCCAAGGCTCTCCCATCAGGGGCTGTCCCTGCATGCAGGGGGAGAACCCAGCCCCAGGTGCAGCGTTTCTGCCCCGGCCCTTGTCCCCAGCCCAGCCTCCCCAGCACGTGTGCACTCACCGCTTGCCCAAGCAACACTGGGCCAGCGTGACCTGCTGGGCCCGTTCATAGCTGCCCCCATTGTGACATGTCCCCTGTGATGTCACGGGTGTTACTGCACATCACAAGCCAGCCAGCCCTGCCCTTTGTCCCCACCCTGGCTCAGCCTCTCAGGGTGCCCATGGTGTACTGATTAAGGCTGCTTTGGAGTGAATCTTTTTCAAAGAGCTCCCATTGCTCTTTCTTCAGTCCCTGAAGAACACATAGTCCAATGGCAAACTTAACACGGCCTACTTCAAAAATCAGCCAGGTGCCCAGGTGCCATATCCACATGACTTTTAAACCTTTGTGTGGTCAGTTACTCAGACAATTTCATAGGCAGCCTTTTCCCAAACGTAATATGGTTCTTTTGAAAGAGTAAACCCCCAATGGCTCAACTTGAGGTCGTTTTTCTGTTATTTGTTTTGTTCCCTGGGTTAATGTAACAACCCCCACATAGGTAAAGCCTTCCTCCAGGGGATGATCTGCATTGTGTCAGGCCCTTGGGCTGAGAATCCTGCTCCTCTCAGAGGAGAGAAATGTGCTGCTTTTGCCTTGAAGTTCCCATATCCAGTGGGACAAAATGGGTTGTTGGTGGGCAGAAGAGTTTCAGGCTGCCTGGAAGCATTTCCATGTGAGGAGAACCTTTGTATCAAATACATCAATTGGGGGAATCCATCCCTCTCCAAGCTGAAGGAAGAATCAGAATTGTCCTAGTAGAAAATGGAAAGGTTTGGAGTGAAAGTCAGGGCTGGAATGTCCCTCGCGTGTCCGTGTGGATTTGGTGATGCTGCAAGGCCAGACTGTGAAGAGGGATCCTGGCAGACAAGAAATGCCCTCCTGCTCTGGGACCTTCCCTGGCACTGGCAGCACAAGTGAGAGCCCTTCCTTGGCCTTTGCCTTCAGCAAGGGCCCAGTTTGGGCAAAGCCTGAGTTCCCTGTGAAATCAGCTCAGATTTACACTGCCCCACCTGAAGGAGGGATGCCAGAGGCCAGACAAGCTCACCAAGGTGCTGAGCAATGCAGCTTAGGCTGCAGCTTTCTGCCCTTGTGTCTCTGGAGCCTTGGAGGGGAAGGCTGCGTGGCTTGCAGCGACCTTCACCAGCTCTCCTGCTAACAGCACTGGGCACCCCAAGGCCTAGTTTGGTCTCAGCACAGGCAAGAGCAGGAAGAAACCCTCACCCTGGCTTGTAGAGCCCTGAGACGAGCAAAGACAAGGAGTGTGCAGAGAAGGGGCCATCAGCACTGCACAGCAGCATTTCTCAGCCATCACTGACAGAAAATGGAAACCTTATTGTTTGTCTTTGGGGTTTGTGTTGTTTTTGGTGAGCAGCCTTTTCCCCCACAGGAAAACCTGTGAATTATTTGATAGTGGTGACCTGGAATTAAGTGGTCTCCATGATGTTTGATACTACTGGGAAGCCAGGAAAAAGCATCGTTGAAGATTTGAGTTCCTCAGGCTTCCCAAGTTCAAGAAATTATAACAATAACTATACACTTGCATGGTGTGTGAGAGCCGTGTGTCTTGAGATGTTTGTATAAAGTATGTTTCTAAAGAGGTGTTGCCTTCTTGGACCAATGAGTCTTTTGTATTTGGTTTTCACGTACTACCCTATGTAAAGTGTAGTGTTTCGTTAAATAAAACTCGCTCTCTCTTTTGCTTCTTTGTTGCAGGAGGAACAATGTTACATTATGCTTTTCACCACTCTCCTATAGCCTAAAATGCAACATCCCTTCACAGGTGCTGCCTTAGATGGAACTCGGAATTGTGCCTTTGCTCCTCCCTTTCCTCTGTTACCATGTGTCATTCCAAGGGCTTAATGAATAGCAGGGTTTCTCTTTTCTCACCTTGTGCTCAGGAGCTGGGAGAGCGAATGACCTGCCTCCCCTGCCCCAGCTTGACCCTAAAAGGTTTCTGCAGTAGGGCAGGGTGGCAAGTTGCCAGTGGCTCAGCTGCCAGCACCAGTGCTAGCTGACATGGAAGGCTCATCCCTATGGCTTGAGTCAGCTCACAGCTGCCAGCAACTTGGCTGGGTCCCACTCCACATAGGTCCTGCCATCAAGTCAGAGGGCACTGATATAACCCTGGAAAGTCCACCTCATGACCGTGTCCCCAGGTGCCAGAACCACACATTTCCCAAGTGCCTCAAGCAAAGAAAATTGCACCAATTCCATGGGCAGCCTGTGTCAGTGCTTGCTGACCGTTCCAGGGGAGAAATTATTCCCTAACACCCAATCTAAGCCTCCCGTGGCAGAAGTTGAGGCCATTCCCTCTTGTCCTCTCCCTTGTTTCCCGGGAGCAGAGCCTGACGTGCAGCAGCCCAAGCGTCCTGTGTGGGAGTTGCAGAGAGTGGGAAGGTTCCTGTGTGCTGCTGCCA